>NC_142399.1:11123697-11288340 GCF_059441095.1 Idiotropiscis lumnitzeri
AAGCAAGGACGCATGCACCCGACTTAAATGTGTGTGAACTGTTGCTGTGACTATCCAAAACACATACTAGGCATCTGCAAATGTTGACCACGGGCCAAATTAAATACTTTCGTGGGCCTTATTCAGCCCAGGGACCATATGTTGTCAACCCTTGCTTTAGCATATAAACACAAATGGATTCTCTTTTAGTTTTTTTTTCTTGAGTGTGAGAAATGACACCAGCGTACGATTGCATCACAATACTGGCATTTTTTTTAAACACATTTTTTCGTTTGGTTTTGCGTTCAGGACGAGTGTCCGCCTCCACTGTTTGCTCATAAAGTAGCGGTGGTAGTGCACAGACATCCACACCCGGCGCTAAAAAAAACCCGGTTGTGGGTTTTCTTGGACAAGACACCATCTGTGACGAAAGCCTGGCGGCTGGGGCTAAAGCAAAAAAGCACCAGCTTTGCTTTTGCCATGGAGTAAATTCAACAACAACTTAAGGCCTGTCTGTCTTTTTGATGTATTGTTCCACTGAGCGTGTTATCTCACCATAATGACATGTGCAGAACGTATTTAAGGAGCAGGTTGAGGAGAAAACAAACTACTACCATGCGTCTAATTTGGGAACATCCTGTACAGGACGTGCCATAAGCATGCCACCACCCAACAAGCGCCTTTCTGACCACATAGCAACATTTTAGAGGACACATTGAGGAGGAATTTCAGGGCCTCCTTAACCCCTAGATGAATTCCACCTGAGATTATGGATGTTAAAGGATTACGCAAACAAAAAGACATCTCCTCCTCAAGGGACGTGGGGTCCACTCTTCGTCTATATGCAACTTCGTGGATGGTCTGCAGAGGTCACATGCCTGTGCGAAATCCTTGTCACGCTGAATGTGCCACAGAGAATGGATTTCTCTCGATGCAGTGTCAGGAATAAAATGTCCTGGAATTTACCTCTGCTACTTCAGTCCTCACACAAGTCTATTCTTCACTCTGGAGCACAGAAATTCGACATGGTCACACCAGCAACCTCTGAGTTGGGGGATGACCACCCTATCACTGAGCCATGCCTGCCCCACCATGTATTCATTGAAATTGTTTATTTCATCAAACAAAATTTATGCATGTATTTTGCTCATGTTATTTTTTTTTTTTTTTACTCATTTAACTTTAATCTGTTATTTAATGTGTCATATTTGTGTATTATTAAGTGAATGTTATAGTTCTTTCATTATTATAATCATATTTAATTTTCTTAAAATATATACTCTGGCTAAGGGAAAGTTTATCCTTTCTCAACAGCACTTAGAAACAGTAATTCATGCTTTTGTCACATCTCGGCTGACCGCACTTTATTTTGGAGTCATCCAATCCTCCATCAAGTGTCTCCGGTTGGTCCAAAATGCTGTTGTGAAATTAATATGTCTCCTAATGTTGGGGATTATCATCTTTGTACAGAATTTCCATATCTGACAGCGATTCACAAGGTGCACCTTAAGAAGGTACCTTTTTAGTTTATTTATTTAATTTTTTTCAATGTCGGTATCTGACGTATAGTCACATAAAAGTTCTCATGGGATTAGATTTGGCTAAAAGTTCAAATGC
This sequence comes from Idiotropiscis lumnitzeri, assembly GCF_059441095.1. Classification (NCBI taxonomy): domain Eukaryota; kingdom Metazoa; phylum Chordata; class Actinopteri; order Syngnathiformes; family Syngnathidae; genus Idiotropiscis; species Idiotropiscis lumnitzeri. Next base: position 11,125,294 of record NC_142399.1, read on the forward strand.
TAAAAGTTCACAGATAGTGTTCAAGATTAATTACACACTTTGAGACACGCACAGGAAATAAACATAAGAGCTGCGCGGGGCTAAAACTCTGTTTACGTAACCCTTGCTTCACACCTCGCCTCCAATCATCAGCAGATCGGCCAAAAAAAGGATGATTCTCACTTTTTTTCCATTTCTCTCATATTTTCTCATGAAATGGCGATTTGGAGGTGCTGAGAACGCTGTGGACAATCATTACGGCATCAAATTGAATAATATATTCACATGTTGGCAATAAGCAATTGCGCAGTCTCTTGGCTTTGCACAGCATCTCCTGAGGAATGTTTTATCTGAAGATAATTCTCTGCAAATAACAGCAGACGTCCCGAGTTGATCGCAAATTCCATTAGGCTGCAAATCTTTCGAAAGTGGATGTTGTGTGCCTGTAATCAGTTAAGAACATTTGGAAAGGCATGCTTTTCATTGGACTGCGAAAAGGTTTAAACTCACCCAATTTACATTATATACTGTATACAGTACTCCCTCGCGACTTTGCGCCTCACTTTTCGCAGGCTGAGTGTTTCATTGATTTTTACCAATTTTTCCTGAAAAAAAAAAATCCATATACCGGCAGCCGTATTGCGGAAAGACAGGTTTCAATGAAAAGAGTTTAAACGGAGGATTTGAACATAACCGCGGGCACTCACACAAGGCATGTGATTGGTTCCCGGCCGCGAGATCGACCAATGAGCGCACGAGTGGCTTTATCCCGCGAGCTGATTGTCTGAAATGACTCAGCATCTTCCGTTGTTCTATTTCACCAGTTTCGTCCACGTTAATAAACGAACGACACTTTTGAACAACGTTCTGTTCGGAAACTCATAACGTTATTCAAATGTGCCGTTCGTCAGAGTCGAGTCGAGTAGTAAACAGCTGTGTTCAAAAGAAGCCACCCGACAAGCACGGCTTGCTCAGGATGACAAAACATCGGCAAATAAAATGTTAAACATTTTACCTTAACTAGAATGTCCTTGTTGATGTGATTTTGTAAAGCGAAAATTAAGCCATGATTACTTCCAGCAAAAAAATAAAAAAGCAGAGAAAAAGCATTGTCGACGGAAGTAATCATGGCTTAACTTTCGCTTTGCATAATAACATCAACAGGGATCTTCGGCTAAAATCCACCATGAGATTCTAGTTAAGGGAAGCCAATTCAAGGATTAAAAGGAAAACTTTAATATAGTTATTAGCCAACGTTCCGTCGTTATCATCCGGCAGCTGACAATTACAAAAACACGTGACAGTAATAACTCACCAATAATGTCCAATTGTCAAACAAAAGTAAACCTCACAGGACTTCACTCAACGAGTGTGTTTTGCGCATTGTTCCCGTGGTCCTCTAACTTATTTTTATGATTTCCAAAACAGAAGGGTGCTTGCGAAGTATCGAGGGAAGTATCACGATAACCTCAGAATAGGAAAGTTGAGTCTGTACAATTCTGAAATTGCATTTTCAGGAAAAACATCGCACAAAAGTCCAAACCTGTACACAGTAAGGAGGCCTTTTATTTCGCACATTTTTTCTTTTTCTTCTTTTTTTTTTTGTATGCGATACCACTACTGCTGAGTTCTCACGTACTATTTATTTTTCTGTCTTATCAGTAGCTGTCAGCCATCCTGCCAACCCCAAATAAAAAAATAAATATGTATGGCTCTTCCCTGTCAATATTCTGGCTTGCTACACTGAACCGTGTTTTCCATGGTGTGGTTCTGTCCATGGCGTATCCTGTTTGCCCCATTCGGAGGCCATCGCTCAATTGTTCTCTCGCATTTCTCTGTGACTTCTTGCCACTTGTGCTCCGCCACCTACTCCGTGTCTAAACATCTCCAATTGTTCTCGTTATATTCTTGACCGCAGTGTTTCAGCCTGAAGTCGGGTCACCCAAATACACACAACTCGCAATAAAGTAAATCTAAGCTGGTCGGGAAAAGAGGTGTGTGTGTCACATGTTAAATCAACATACTGTAGCTAAGCCCTAAGGAGTGCTTGTTTCGATTTATTTTGTTATTTTTGGCAAATTCTTGCTGAGGTGATATTGGGGTGCTGAACTGGTGCGGAAAGTTTGTTTTGCAATCAACAGAGTTTTTTAGTGGTTTGTAGGGAATTTTTCCTGGCAAGAGGTTTTTCTTCTGCTGCTCTCATAAACTAAAGATGGTTTGCTTGAATGTTCTGGTGGGCCTGGGGAAGTTGTGATGGTTTTGGATGGATTTCTGCGTGCCAATTTTGTCCGAGATGACGGAATGACAAATGAAACTGGTTAAAGTGGTCTCAGCGTAATATTGCTTCTTCAAAAACGTGACAATGAAGCGCGGTTGGAAATTTGACTGACTGATGGCAAGATGGTGTGGAGAGTAGCTGGGTCAGCGTTTGACATGTGACCTGTCACATGCATGAGAAGTAAAGCAGTTAAGTCAGCTGACCATGCTATACACATACCGTTTGTGTGTGTGTGTATGTGTGTGCGTGCATTTAAAAAATGTCGTGCTAGTACTGAAATGTAATTTCCTGTGAGTGATTTAGCTTGTGTGTGTCTGTGTCTGTTGCTGCACTTTAACGCAAAGATTTGTTTGTTTCATTTCCTCCTCAGTCAGTTCAATGGAGAGAATCTGACAACATACAAAACAGATACAGATTACGATGTCTTTAAAAAAAAGGAATGTTTATAATAGAGTAGTGTCGGGAAAAAAACAACTACATTAGTTAGGCTAGCAGAGAAGGCCTTGACGGCCCACCACTGATTCAATGTAACACGCATGTTTGTGGAATGTGGGAGGAAGGCACAGTACCTGGTCGTGAATACCCATGGATATAAAATGTTCATTCTTGACTGTGACATCATAAAACTGCTGCAACTAGCTTACTTCTACTCCCCCCAAAATCTGAGGTCTTCACAATCCGAGCAAGTGTGTGTAAAACGGGAGCCTGAGAATACTCATTCACATGACACAGTAGTGATTGCTTTTGGCTCCACGGGGGTCTTACAATTCTTTCATGTTCGTATTGCTTTGTGTGTGTGTGTGTGTGTTGGATCTACAATGTCACACAGTCAACTGCTGTGATGTGTCGCTACATCTCCAGAGTCCCAGAGGTCAGCTTTGAACTTCCCGCACAGCTATCACAACACATGCATCTTCTTGCCTTCTGCCGTTCATTTCCAGCATGCGACGCATGTACACAACAACAGTGGTGCTCAAACTGAGCTCAGCGAAATAATCAGCAGCAAAATATGAGTGCCAATAAAACAATATGTGATAGTAGTAATAAAGAAATAGTAAATAAATTGCTCCTCCCAATCTCAGGCTTTGGGCCGACCGACTAAAACATGATTGCGACCCGCCTTTCTTGCATGGGTGTAGCATTTCTCTCACAATCTTATCTTAGAGTCGCCCTGGTGAGGCAAGGTAACCTCAGCAAATTATTTACAGCTCGGAAGCACGAGTTCTAACATTGTGATAAATTGATGTTAGTGGACGACAGATAAACTGGATTTGGTTCTATTCCTTATTAAACAGATTATGAATATTCAGATAGAAACTTTTTTTTTTTTTTACAAAATACCTCCTTAAGGAGTGCACATGGCAGTTATGTTTCATTCGCATTGACACTGATGGGGTCCGTCTTTGAGAACATTTCTCCACATTATTTGGTCCTGCAGTGTACATACCAGCAAGAAGGGAGACACCCCATTTCGTCGTTGTTTGACCTTGTCTCCTTCATCATCCAATAACAACAGACTATGCGACACTGCAAGGTAGAAAAGGAAACAAACTTACACCCAGGAACCAGCAGATGGCATGAAACACGTGGTCACGCTGCCTGTGTTTTTGTTTGACGTGTTGTTCAGCTGCCAAAAAAATAACAACAAAAAAGTCTGCATCCATGCAGCTGGCGCAGAGAGAGAGAGAGAGAGAGAGAAAGAGAGAGAGGGAGAGAGAGAGAGAGAGAGAGAGATAGAGAGAGAGAGAGAGAGGGAGAGAGAGAGAGATAGAGAGAGAGAGAGAGCGTGAATAACACAGGGGGGGGGGCTTGCAAGGGGGCTGCCAACAAATAGGCCAGCTGCTTATTTTGGGATCACCTTCAGTAAACCAGCAGCACCCAGCACGCAGGCAGCTGGTGTGGGCGGACGATAGACAAAAACCTTTGAAATATCATTTATGAGTCATAAAACAAGACCATTGCATCTTTCCCTTGTTCTATCATTTGTTGCTAGGTAGACTTCATGGGTTGTGGGATTGGCGGGCTTTATACCCAGGCATAACTGCCCCACAACCCAATCCAGTAAAACAGTGTTTAAATGACAATCCGGGGTCTGAACTGGACTCCTGCTGCTCTGTATTAATCATAAAATAGACACCGGAAAGGACAACTTTGAATCAAAGGTGTTTTCTTGTGAATGCAACTCATCGGTACAAGATCGGCGATCTGAGGCTGACCACATCCTCAGAGGCGCTGGTACGGAGATTACGGCAATGATCAACTGGGCGAGGACCTGCTCCACCGAAGTCGCCTTCCTGGAGCGCTTCATTTGATTGACTGTGACATTATTTCAACTAACATTGCATCGTGTCATAATGTGTTCAAATGTTGCCCACTCGTCATCCAATGCAGCCTGATCATCCTCGAAGGGGGGGGGGTCTCCCCGTCTGTGGTCCCTTCTCAAGATTTCTCATTTTTCCCCAGATGGGGTTTTTTGACTGGAGAGGGGAGCTCTCTAATCTCATTGCACACTTGAGTACAATGACAATAAAGGGATTTCTGATTCTGATTCCTGCGTGTAAAGATCAGGAGATGTCATCAATATTTGACAACTGTGGGCATGTAAAGCCCTTTGAGACTTTCTTGGGATTAACGACTATACAAATAAATTTGACTTGACTTGACTAGACCATGGTTGGTTTTTTCCTGCTTTCTCATTTCTTCTTTCAGAAGTCGGTCCTAGCTGACTTTGGGCGGGAGGCAATTTAGTTTTCAATGAATCTAACACGAATTTCCAAACACCGGAACGCAGAGCTGTAAGGCACACATGGTAACTAACTTCTAAGCCACTGTAATGCCTCTTATTAAAATTGAGCAATAATAATGGAAGTACGATGTGATTTGTTTTAATATGCAGCTAGAGTACTCACTTGTTTTCATTGCATGTTTGTTTTACATTCCAGAAGAAGTCCAGCGGGATGTTTGCCATCGTCCTCCAGAATAAACCAAAACCATCAAGGTCAATCCCGTCGGTCCATGGCGCAACACCTTCTTGTGCTCTCGGAACCAAATGCTTGAAATCAGAATGGGTTGTGCAACCCGAAGAGTTCCTGGTGATGGCTAAGCACCCGTGTGAAAATCTTCAAGGTGAAACTGTAAAAATAACTGCGCTTTGATACTAAGCCTGACCCACATAACAAAGAATATCCCTGCGGTTCCTTTTGAGCTGGTTTCACATAATTTAACTTCCTGGATTAACCTTTTGGCCTCCTCCTCTGGGCATGCCCGGGTCAATATGTTCTCACAGCATTACAACACAACCAGGGGACGAGGACCCGTACAGTATAGTTTTTGAACAGTAAATCGGATAACATTTGATTCATCAGATGAACTTCAATGAATGTGATACACGAGGGACTATATTGGAAAAGAATTCCCAGTGGTATTCGCGAGTCTGTAGACGGGATGGGGGTCGGTCGGGGATTGTGTAACCAGATTAGGGTAGTTGGTTTTGGGCCTGGTGAGGGGTGTCACAGGAACCTGATTAGCTCCTTAGCTTCACTTGCTACGATTTGAACTGCCTGAAGCAACATTGCGGCGAGTTTATGTCTTGGGTGAAGTTGAAAACCTCTTTGAGAGAACATTTGGCGGCTTCAATAATCTGGTTACAGAGGTCCTCAGTTCACCAGAGAGTTGCGTTCCTACAGCAGCGACGTTAGCGCAATCGCTAACCTATGCTTTGGCAGCATCCATCCATCCATTATCTGTTCCGTTTCTCATTGCAAGGGTCGCGGGGGTGCTGGAGGCTATCTCAACTGTCTTCGGGCAGTAGGCGGGGCATACCCTGACTGGTTGCCAGCCAATCGTAGCGCACACAAAAATGAACAACCATTTGCTCTCACACTCACAATTTAGAATGTTCAATCAACCTACCATGCATGTTTTTACACTATCGGAGGAAACTGGGGTACCTGGAAAAAAAAACATGCAGGCATGGGGAGAACATGCAAAGTACACACAGGTAGGCCAGAGCCGGAATCAAACCCACCACCTCTGCACTGTGAGGCCATCATGCTAACCAATCATCCCCATGCCGCCCGCGTTTGCAGCATTTAAAGCAAATATTTTCATGAAATATTTTTTTTTCAGAGAGAAAGAGAAAGCGAGAGTGAGAGAAAGCCCACTGTATGAGGGGCGTTTATTATTCAGGTCGGTCAGGTCAGTTTTGACTTTTGTTAGAATTATCAATGATACGTCATCCAGCACTATTTTTCGGGGTATAAATTAATTTGTGTGTTGATTTATAGGTTCCAATAGTTATATTATATATGGACTGAACTGTGTGTATTACACATGAAAACACATGAGCACTTTATCATATTTTGCCTGTCCGTCTCGTGTCCTCCACCTTCATTCTTTTAAAGGGTGTTCCTTGAATTTAAAATCCAAAATATTGCACGAAAATTTTTCCTTTACATATTGCGGTCATAAGTACGGATGTCCGCATACATTTTAGGGCAGAGTGATTGCAATTTTCTGACCAATTAAGCGACATAAGTGCCACTCTTCCTCGGTGTCCTCGGCCCTCGTTATTTCCAATTACGTCCATGGCTGTTGCAGATAAGACTGGCCAGCAATCAAACAAAAATGACATCACTGTTTCTTTATATTTTAGTGATAAGAAACTCAGCATAAGTATTTCGCAACACAAAAGTAGTTACTAAATAATAATAATGAAGCGTCACTGGGAGGTTCTCCCATCTTACTTTGCGTCATTATGGATGTAAATAACATTTAAAATGCGTCTTTTGAGTAAATTATATTCCTTTATTTGTAATTTCTTCTTTTGCTGTTTCATTTTTATCTAGTGTGCTATTCAGTTCGCTGTTGTATGATAATTTTAGCTTTAATGTAACACCGCTATTGAACATGACGTAATGATGAAAGAAATACGTGCTCTCTTTTGAATGACAGGAAATCGCGAGCGGAAGTGGTGTCCGGCAGGTTAAATTATTCAAATCGTTTGAATCTAGCGAACGCAAGTATAATCCGATGTACAAATATATCAATATATAAATTTAAAGGCATTTATGATGCCACCTAGTGGTGAACCATGGCACTTTGACCATGAGCGTTATAGGAAAGGGATATAAGGCCGTTAATTTCTAAACTACTTGTACTCTTCACGGTCGCGGTTAACCAGAGATATATGAAAGTTGACTGGGCAAGAGGCGGGGTACGCCCTGGGTTGATCATCAGGTAATCAGAAGGTATATGAAGACATTATTACGCATGATTTTGGTTGGTGGGAGGAAGTCAGAGCACCGGGCGATAAAATGGAAAAAAGAAATTGCAAAAATGAAGACCTGCGCCAAGATCCAAGCCCAGAACCTCTTGACTGTGAGTCAGATGTGCTAACCACTATCAATTAAAACTGTTGTAGGTCTGGGTGGGTGAATGAGATGTGGCACTATCGAAGGTACTCCACTAATACCACCTCTATCTTTTTAGCGACGAACGCTGGAAAACTCACCTATGCTGTTTTTTTGTGCTCTGGACAATGTAATAAAAAAATACTGCTTCACTGCCATTTTGTATGAAAGTTGAAGTGGAGTGAGCTGTGCAGCTTCACTTGACAAAAACTGCGTTGCCACCATCATTTTGCATCTTTGAGCAACCATAAACCTTTTTGGGCGCGTGAAATTCCAGATTTAAAAAAAAACAAAAAAACAAAACAGATTCACTGGATTTATATTTGCTTTATTTCCTCTTTTAAAATTGAGATTGTTCATTTTTGTGGACACAATGACTTTAAAAAGAAATGCCTAATAAAGGTAGTTCTACCGCAGACAGGTTATGAGGATCCTCTGTATGCGACAGTTATCGGGACAACAGTGAAAAGGAAAAGTGGTGTTTGGAGCCTGTCAAGATATCCGTGCGTGAGTTATCAAGTGATGTTTAAGGTGGGCACTCTGCAGGAAGCCTCGCCCGCACACGTTGCACGTATGTGGCCGCTCACCCGTGTGCGTCCTAAGGTGCTTCCGGAGGTGGCCGCTGTGGGTGAAGCGTTTGGCGCAGTGCGCACAGCAGTAGGGCTTCTCGCCTGTGTGGATCCTCATGTGGATTTTCAGGTCGCCCTTGCGGCTGCACTCCTTGCCACACACGTGGCAGCGGTACGGCTTGGCGCCCGTGTGGCTGGTCATGTGCTCGGCCAGCGCACTCACGCTGCTGCAGCACTTGCCGCAGGTCGGGCACGTCTTGGAGCCCCGGTGGGACTGAAGGTGCTCGGCAAGACGTCCGGGGGACTCAACCACTTTGCCGCAGACGCCGCAGCACACGTCTCTCCAGTGGATGCGCAAGGCGTGATTCACCAAGTGGTGATTGAAGGAAAATGATTTGTCACAAAGTTGACAAGGAAAATCCTGCGTGACTAAAGTCTCGGGGAAAACAGCGCTTTGTTGGGTTTGGTGGGCATCCTGCCTTACGTCGTCAAAGGGGGATTGTGCCGTTGAGGCGACAGGGGGCGGCAACATTTCAGTTTCCACTTCATGTGTGTCACTCTCACAGGGCAGCAAAAAACGGTCATCTTGTTTCTCGTTTTGCTCCCCAGTTGGGTGCGGGATACTTGAATCATCTCGAATCACGCTTTCTTCTTTCAGAACGTCCCACCCTGCCTCCTGTTTAATATGGTGCAGCCTTGACCCCGTAAGACCATAGGTTCCATTTGACTTCCATTCATGGGGTTGCTGCTCAAGGGTATTTTCCCATTTTTCGTCCTTGTGCTCTGCTGATTGAAAGTCTGAAAAATATTGTACAGATTTTATTTACAATATAATAATACATAGTATAATTACCAGGATTACAAATTAACTGTTACTTCATTTTATGATTTACAAAAAAGGGTTTGTGTGTGTGTGCGTGTGTGTGTGTTCTAGGAGGACATTTCTTGAAATAAAGTACGATTTTTCTCCCCAAAATATTTTTTTTCTGTCAGCATTATATATATTCTACGGCTGTAACAAAAAACGGTTTGAACCCGAAAATTGAATCGAAGCGAGTCGTTTAACTTGGAAATATACTTATATAATAATGTATAATAATAATAAATATACTACTATACGATGCTTTTATTATCGAGATATATCTTAGAAAGAAATGGCAGTTATTACATCATATATTCTCGAACTGAGACGTACTCTACCGAATTGAATCGTAATCCTACTGAGTCGAACCAAATCAGATTGTTCCACTTTCAAATGGAACCATCCTTGAATTGTTTCGCACCACACAAATCGTTTCAAATCATCTTTTGTGAAGAGATGCGCAACACTAATGTTTCTCATTAAAGGTCACATGAGTAGAAAACTATCATTTTTGTGGTCAGTGTATTTAAACAGTAAAATAGTAAAAAACACAAAAATGTTTCTCAAGGATATACTGTAATTCCTGGCATTCCCCCAACAGTTTTATTGGCTAAACAGTAATATGGTACCTGACTTAATGTCATGGCAAAAAAATGATCATACACAGGTGTAATAATGGACATTTGATTTACATTTGTATAAACTAAGACCTATAGTTTTATAAAACCAAGACATTAGCCTGCTAACTTTTATGCTGACGGTCATACAAGTGCCGAAAGACGAAAATTAGTTAGAATAATAAAGATTAATTCTGGATAAAACTTATATTTGGTCAAACTTTAGGAATAAACTGACCCGTTTTCTCCCGTGAGACATAATCCGAAAGCACCCCTCGGAGCCGTATGATCTCCTTCTGCGAGCTGGAAGCTTCTTCCTCGTATTTTGCGAATATTTGCTCAAAAAATATAAATATCTCCTCGGCGACGGTGGCCAGGCGTTCATTCACGAAAGCCTTGAGCAGCAGTGGTGGTGACATTTCGGGATAAATGTTAATTTTGTTTACAAAACTGGTGTCAATTTGATAGCTGGCAGTATTCAACGGAAGTCAGCCTTGACTACTTTTTTAAGGCGGGTGGCAATTGTTGATTAGCGCATTACCGCCATCATTCGGATGGAGTGTGCGTTGATATTTCGGTATTTCACTCAGCTCGCAACTTATCTTTTAAGTCATTATCCCTAATAAAAGTCAATTTTCTTTCATGAACACAATTTAAACGGTGTATATGTTATAACACGTAATCTCGTTCACGTAATTTACATTTTTACAATGCATCGTATTCCGTCTTTAAAACAAATTTGCAATGATTGCTGCTATCTAGTGGAGAAGAAGTGTAGTACTAATTGAAAAAGAAAATAGTTTTTTTTTTAACTCCACCACGTTTATTCAAAATCGCATCTTGTTCAAAAGTATACCTGTATACTGTATTTATGGCAGTATAATAGAATAGAAATCGAATAGAAATCCCTTTATTGTCATTGTACTCAAGTGTGCAACGAGATTAGAGGGCTCCCCTCTCCAGTGCAATACAACAATAATACAGACAAATATATAAATTAGATAAATAAAGAAGACAGTGCAATGGAATTCAGTACTGAATAGGGCATATAGAAACACATCACAATGCTGTTTTGCGAGGTTAGGGTGGTCTCGTGTGTGTGTGAGAGTTCAGTATGGAGATGGCTCTCGGAAAGAAACTGTTTCTCAGTCTATTGGTCCTTGATTTGATGCATCTGTAGCGCCTGCCAGAGGGCAACAGGTCGAACAGGTGTGAGTTTGGGTGGGTATTGTCATTGACGATGTTGAGAGCCCTTCTGAGGCACCGGGCGGTGTAGATGTCCGACAGTGGGGGGAGAGGGCAGCCAATAATCCTTTGCGCTGTTTTGACTGTCCTCTGGAGCCTCACTCTGTCCGCCTCAGTGCAGCCGCTGTACCAGGTGGAGACACAGTACGTCAGCAGGCTCTCGATGGACGAGTGGTAGAAGGCCAGCAGCAGCTTCCTGTCCAGGTTGAATTTCCTGAGGACTCTCAGGAAGTGCAGACGTTGGCGGACCTTCTTTACCACTGCTGTGGTGTTGTGAGTCCAAGAAAGGTCATCGGAGATCTGTACTCCCAGGAACTTGAACGTGTGGACCCTCTCCACACACACGCCTTCGATGCAGAGGGGGGGCGGCAGCGTCTTGTTCCTCCTGAAGTCGACGACAATCTCCTTTGTTTTAGCAGAGTTAAGGTGCAGTCTGTTGTCCTTGCACCAAGTTGTCAGTCTCTTTACCTCCTCTCTGTAGGCTGTCTCGTCACCTTCCGAGATCAGACCGACCACTGTCGTGTCGTCAGCAAACTTGACGATGGTGTTGTTGCCGTGGGCCGGGCTGCAGTCGTAGGTGTAGAGGGCGTACAGGAGAGGGCTCAGCACGCATCCTTGGGGGGAACCGGTGCTCAGCATGAGGGTGGAGGACGTGTAGGGGCCGAGCAACACAGTCTGGGGTCTGTTGGTCAGAAAGTCCTTAATCCAGATGCGTGTGAGGGCAGGGAGGCCGAGAGTGTCCAGTTTGGCGACGAGGATGTCTGGGATGATCGTGTTGAATGCCGAGCTGTAGTCCACAAAGAGCATCCTTGCATAGCTCTGCTGTCGTTCCAGGTGGCCCAGCACAACATGCAGAGCAGTGTCGATGGCGTCCTCAGTGGATCTGTTAGCCCGGTATGCAAACTGGTAGGGGTCCAGAGTGGGAGGAAGGCAGTCCCTGATGTGCTGGAGAACCAGCCTCTCGAAGCACTTCATAATGACTGGTGTGAGAGCAACAGGACGGTAGTCATTCAGGTGGACGGCTGGTGACTTTTTGGGGACAGGAATAATGGTGGAAGTTTTCAAGCAGGAGGGGATGACTGCCTGAGCCAGGGAGCGGTTGAAGATCCTGCAGAAAACATGTGACAGTTGGTGGGCACATGCTCTGAGGACCTTGCCTGGTATTCCGTCGGGTCCAGTAGCTTTCCTGGGGTTGACCGCCAGGAGCGCGCGCCTCACATCGTGTTCCTCTACGATGAGTGGGGGGGAGTTGGAGCTTGAAGTGCGGGGGTGTGACGGTTGGGGCGAGTCAAAGCGAGCGAAGAAGCAGTTAAGCTCCTCTGCCAGCGACGCACTCGGGTCTACAGAGGTCGTGCTGCTGCCACGGAAGTTGGTGATGCTCCGTAGACCCTGCCACACCTCCCGTGGCCTGTTACTGGCAAGGTGGGCCTCCAGCCTCCCCTTGTAGGTTGCCTTGGCTAGCTTGATGCCTTTGCTCAGGTCAGCACGAGCCACCCTGTACTGGGCTTTGTCGCCTGACCTGAAGGCAGCGTCACGGGCCTTGAGGAGAGAGCGAACCCTGCTGGACATCCAGGGCTTCGCATTTGGAAAGGTCCGTATAGTCTTATGTTGGGACACAGTTTCCATGCAGAACTTGATGTAGTCCAGTACACAATGCGTGTAGACATCAAGGTCCTGATGATCAAAGAGGTCCCAGTTTGTGTCATGAAAGCAGTCCTGTAATTCACTCATGGCGTCGTCACGCCAGGTTTTCACAGTCTTTGTGGTAGGCCTGAATCTGCGCCTGAGAGGGGTGTACGCAGGTGCGAGCTGCAAGGACAGGTGGTCTGACTGGCCGAGAGGGGCGAGTGGGAGGGCTCTGTATGCGTGCTTGATGTTCGAGTACACATGGTCGAGAGTGTTGTCTCCCCTCGTTGGGCACTTGACATGCTGGTGAAACTCTGGGAGTACAGTCTTTAAATTGGCCTTATTAAAGTCTCCCGCTACTACGTGAACGCCATCGGGGTGGGCCCGCTGATGTTTATTGATGACGCACGCGAGTAGCGAGAGCGCCGTGCTAGTGCTAGCGTCGGGAGGGATGTAAACAGCTGTGACAATCACTACCGTTAGCTCCCTCGGGAGAAAATAAGGCCGGCATTTAACGGACATGAACTCGATGTTGGGGGAAGAGTGCTTCTCGACGATCGTGCTATCGCCGCACCAGTTCTCATGCACGTAAACACAGAGCCCCCCGCCCCTCCTCTTACCGGTGTCCCTCGTCCGATCCGCTCGATGTAGCGAGCGCCCGGCCAGCTGGATGCTAGCGTCGGGGACGTCTGCGTGCAGCCAGGTTTCCGTGACGACGATCACACTGCTATCGCGCACATAGCGGTTTCCCAGGATTTGTAATCCCAGGTCGTCGATTTTGTGGACCACGGATCTGGCGTTGGTGAGGTGCAGACTCGGTAGTGGTTGCCTATGGGGCTGCCGTCGCAGCCGTTGCAAGACACCGGACCTGCAGCCTCGCTTCTGCTTCCTCTCTCTGCGTCGCCTGCGCCGCCTCCCGGCCCCGATGACCAGCCATGGTGAGCCGGGCAGCCTCGCCAGTTCGTTCGGAATTTTGCGATCATAGCAAAATTCCTCTGTGATGGTTATTTCGCATCGATATCCAATGTTCACGATGTCTTGGCGGGTATATCTTTGTTGTGCCTCAGTTGATGCCAATAAGAGCAAGCAAACACTAATAAAAAGTAAAAAGGAGCACTGTGAGGGGGAGCTGTTAGCCGCTGCGTCCATGCGCGCCGCCATCTTGTGGTGATTGTCTTCATACATATTGTTAATCCCGTTTAACCATTTATTTCAACCCCGAAGGACTCCACAATACTGTATAAATTGTGGTGTTAAATGGTGTATGAGAGAAATATTAAATTATTCTATCTCATCAACAACTAACGGGCCTGGGAAGAAAAAAACACCCGGACTGTCATTCTTGAATAGTTTACATTCATGATTATTATATGCATCGATTAATCAGATAAAATTTTATTTTGCATTAAAGTGTAGCACAAAAACATATTCGCCTATTACTGTTTATTTAAGAATTATTGTTATTTATTTAGTATTGTTTTGTTTAGTTAGTGGTTTGGAATTGTGGTTTAGTAATTGTTTGTTGTTGTACAGCAAACTAAAGGGTTTCCAACACAATCGTGTCAAATAGTGTATAAAAACTAAACATCCATAACGCAGCATGTGTAACGTTTTGATACGCGCCATCATAAGGCCTTATTGTTGTATTAAGAGCAAACATCATACAACTAATGGGATGGCCCAGGTATCAACAATTTTACTAAAAGTTGGAAAATATTTGTATTAACATTGACGCTCTACATTTGTGTTAAAGTAAGATGTTTGTTGACTTTACTACATACATGGGGTAAATTTAATTCAGAATTTCCCTCCCAAAATATCAAAAATCGTGCAATAGTCCCCAACTTCCTGGATGTGGACACCTGTGCGCATGCGCAAGGCGTGTGAGTTTCTGGCGTCGAACGTTGCCGTGGGAGTGGGCTGGCGCCTGGACCACTCCACTCCGCTCTGTAGTCGAGCCACAAATTAATCGCAAGTCAGCTCCGGAGCTCCCAACAGCGGTCTGACATGTCGGAAAGTGGGAGCCAGGAGCCGGCGACGCGGCCCGGTAGACCGTCGGTGGGCAACCGGGTAACGGTGGTGCTGGGCGCGCAGTGGGGCGACGAGGGGAAGGGCAAAGTTGTGGACCTGCTGGCTCAAGACGCCGACATGGTGTGCAGATGTCAGGTTGGTGTTGCGTTCACTTGTGTCGCGCCATCGTTAGAGCTAGGAAAAAAACGTCAACCTACTCCCGCCTCGCTGGCTTAATTTCCTTCCTTTCTTTTTTTTTTTTTACATTTCCACCAAACTAACCCTTAAACTGGCTTGCTGCCCAGTCTTATCAGACACGTTGTGTGTATGTTGTGTTTATTTGCTCAGGTCACCTTGAAGTCTTGCTAGGTGTTTTGCTCACCTATTCGTAGCAGGTCTTCGAAGGCATCTTAGAGGTTGGTTTGAAGTAACCGACCAGGCGCTAGCTTTGAACTAGCAACAAAGGTGGACATTCTCGTAAAGATGACATAATGTTCTTGACAGAGTGACAATACTAACTCATACGGTACTGGATAGTCATTGTATGGCATAAGTGCCCGTCATCCCGTATTTCTCAACAATCCATTATTCACCCCCCAAAAATTACTTTGTTCACGCAACTCTCGCGAGGCTAAGCGGTTCCGCTAATGGATGGATTTACTTATTATGTCACATTATACACTACTTGGGTAACGTGACTTATGAGAAACGTTATACAGTATATATTTCTTTTATTTAGTTTTGCTAAATTTATTGTACATCAAATTTATTTTGGACCGTAATCCACCATTATTCATGCAAGCAACATTTCCTACGCCTGTCACATGTTTGAACTGCACAGTTACTATATGCATATTCATTTTGTACACTTACAAGAGCCAATACCAAAAGATGCATAAAAAAAAAACCTACTGCCCAAAGTCGTCCGGCTGGGATAGGCTCCAGCATGCCTGTGACCCTTGTGAGGAGATGATGGATGGATGGATTGGATGTTATTTGTCAATAATCTGCTGTTCTTGACAGCCTACTGTAAACTTTTCTCACATATTTGAATACGACGCATGTACAAGTGACAATACGCACTGAGATACACTGAGAGTCACTGCCAAAAATGTGCCTTTATGAAGAGAATACTGTACATAATTTCTGCCATAAACCACCATAAATGACACTTGAGCAGCATTACCTACATTTTCACATATGTAAATGTGACAATTGCAAAATTACTACTACGTATGCTAATCTGGTCAATACGTAAATGTCCCTTTAGGAAACTATTGGGTTCTTAACCTCCTAAAGGACCATTATTAACATGTGATCAGCATTTCAAACCCTTTTGTCACATACTGTATATTTACATACGACAATTTTAGTTAAAAAATATATTCAAGTACACCATTGATATAACTTCTAAATGTGCTTTTATGAGTCTGATATTGTACATAATCCCTCAGTGAATCACCATTATTGACACTATCACCTTAATTTTTGTCACACATACCAATAAGGTGGTCGTGTAGTTGGACTCCCAACCCAAAGGTTGTGGGTCTGATCCAGACACCTGACTGTGTCTGGTGACTTTGTCTGTGAAGTGTCCCTAAGCGAGATACCAAAGTTGTCCCTCCTGATGTCTGTAAAAGTGCTTTGAGTACCTTGTAGGTGGAAAAGTGCTATTCAGATGAAAGCCCATTTTATTTATTTGCATTTGAGTGTTTACATTTGAGTGTAACAGTAATATGTAATCATTAGGTACACTAATCCTAAGAGCCAATTCCAAAAAGATGTCAATATTGGACATTATTTCCCCTCTAATTCCGACATTGAGATGTGAGCAGCTTTTTGTACACTTTCTTCACGTTTTTGAATAATGTATACCACATGTACAATAGACAAAGATTAGGCAGACTAATAAGATCCTTTTACAAAATGTGCTTTTATAAAGATATTTCAAGTCCTTTTTATTCCAGGAAATGTTAGGCTGTTTAATTACACGTTAATAGCCTTAGCATCGCGTCAAATGCTCTCACGGTTGTGTCTTGCTCCCGGAGCAATATTGGCCACCCCTCACCAGAACATATTAGTGTGAGATCTTTCAAGTGGCGTGGTGTGTGCCAGGTGTAGTTTCATGAGCTTTTTATAAAACAGCCTTTGCCAGCACTTTTAGCTCTGTGGTGTTCCTTACTGACCCGTGAGTCATAACGTGTTAACGGCAATGGGACATGGGTGGTGGGAGACAGGAGTGGGTCGGAGGTGACAGACCGAGAGCTGAGCAGTGGCCGTTCCGATGCACTTTCATCATATCTGGTACACAAAGAATAGTTTACAGTGGATGTAACATAGGCGTTTTGTTTTCATTGAAATTTGTGGGTACGACTTGAACTGGAGCAGACAAAAATCAACATTTTGCAATTTCTCGTACCGTAAGAGACAGGATATGCCGCTGCCTCAGGCTATGCAGCCGTATTTCTACTCTACAAACAAATAGTGTATAGCTAGCAAACTGCATAACAAGAAATATGCTCTGAAATTAGGTCAAGCTTTTATTTAATAATTTTCTTCAGAACACATCTAACTTGTGACATTTAGTATCTTGTTACATTCTGAGTGATACTGTATTTCCTCAAATAGTGTGTGTGTCTAATCTAAGTGTTCATGTATCATCACCTGAAGACGAGGAATCACATTCCTGAAATTGACACTTCTCTTTTCCCATAAGAGGAAATAAGTGGTAACTTCTGTGTTGCATAAATCAAACCAAAACAATAGCACTTATAGTATCTTACTCCCGTGGTGACTCTTCTGACCTGAATCTTCTACTACTTTTGATATTATTTTTATTATTCAAAAAATGGACTCATGGATGTCAAAGATCTTCAATTCAGTCAACCAATGCCACTATGTGCATAAAGAAGATGCATATTTTGCTTAGCAGTGCGTCTAAAAACAAGTGTTTAACATACATTTGTTTAATGTCAAAATTGTTGCAAAACATGCCAGTTGACTGCTCCGTTGGCCCTGACGCAAACTCAACACAAGAGATGTTTGTACACACCGTTAGGACACAGGAAGGAGGCACCTTCGCCCGGCGAGTAAGCGGTAGTCTGACTACACTCATGCGTTACATAACCCTTTCCGGCGAGTAGAAACGTAACTTAGCCACGAGGATAAAAAAAAGAAGCTCTTCAAGGTAAACCGTCCCATTTTCCCGCCAGCAGAAGGCCCACCACTCCCACGTTGTGACTTTGATTTTAATTTATGATTCTACCCTTAAGTATTTGTGTCTGCTGAAACGTCCACTGTCTTTGCACACTAGATTACAGAACAATACAATTTAATTCAATGTAACTTAATTTGTGGAACGCATTTGATAACACTTGGGCTTTACACAGAGTAAAACTCAAAGTACAACGATTGTGTTTAGGCCGTGACTGGCCTGACAAGTGCCCTCAGCTGCTTGTCAAACGATACTTCAAGGAGTGTGTGTGTGTGTGTGTGGGGGGGGGGCCTCATAGTGATTGGTTGCCATCACTATCGCTTAAGTCTGTTCACCATGGCACCAAAGCACTGCCAAGAAACCAACTTAAACAGCCAACAACAAACATATTCAGCATGTACCTGCTTGACATTGTTGACATATTTTGTTTTCATGCATTCTGTCAGTTATTCTTAGTTAAATTATTAGTAAGTGCAGATTTAGCAAAAGCACAGATTAACGATGGACAGCATAAAATGCGTTTTTACTTGTCTGTCATTACTGTCCACTTGTATTGGATCCAAATAGGGCAGTGATGTCACTCATCAGGGTCTCTGTTTGCACCAATTTTCTTAGTTGGTAAGATAAGTTAGCAAGGGCTATTTGATCGCAAAAATCATTGTCCTCATGCCTGAATGAACCCGTTAAGCATGCAAAAAGAATTTAAATGTACTTTTCGTCATTGCAGTCCACTTCTGTTGAGAGCCAAATAGCGCACTGACCCAGATTCTTTAACTCTTTCTCTGCCTTTGATGGATATAGAAGCCAAAAATTCCATTCATTTTACAGGGAATGGTGGGCCGGAAATGAATGAGTTATTTGATTAGTCAGCATCTTTGTATTCAGCGTGATTTGCGAAAACTCAGCAAATCAAAATGTACCGTTATTTGTCTTTATTCTTGTATCGCAGGTTTCTAGCTGTTGAAATGTTCCTCCGTCTCGCCGGGCATGTTGCATTTCCTCCATTTTCTGTGATCATCTTCTACACATTTTTACTATCATTTCAGAACAACCAGCCAATTTCCTAAGTGCCCCAAGTTCTATGTGGTGTGGTGGGCAAAGTTATAAATGTCTTTAACTCATTCACTGCCAGCCATTTTCCAAGCAGCCACCTCCACCTAGGCCCACAGAATATTGTATTCTCCAGCTATTTGAACACAGGACCCACCACCTGAAAGATTAGACTCTCTTCTTGCATGAGAAAAAAAAGTGGATTTCTATCTTTTTCCGTTCCTTAGTAATCAGCGGTTGTGTGCAGGGTTGGGTTTAACAAATCGATATATCGATTTGAACTGATTTTCCTCTTCATTGCCCGATATCGATTTACAAAACCATATATCGATATAATTTTAATGTCTTTTTCCCCCATACATTTACGTGACTTCACACGAGATCTTGTCACTACGCCAAAGTAGCGCATCAAAAAAAATGGTGGAAGCAGTGAAGTCAGCGCCAACAAGCATGAAGGCAAATGTATTGATTGTTTCAATCAGGTCATGTTAAACGTGATTAATGTAACTGTATTGGCTTCAATTCTTAATGTCAATATTGATATTTTGACTAATGCATGGAGTTACAGCAAGAAGTTTATCCGAATTGCCGCATTGGTTCTTCTGCGCATGCCTTCCATACGAAAGGAAAATCGGTATTGCGTGAAGTCCTTGATTGAATCGAGAATCACTCCAAGTGATTCAAAAATCAAATCGAATCGGGCCCTTGCATCAAATCGAATCAATTTTGGAAATTTGAAACGATAACCTAGCCCTGGTTGTGTGCGCGTGTATGTGTGTGTGTGTGTGTTCGCCCCAATTGTAAGTATTTACTGGAAAACAAAATTTACTTTGGGTTTGAACTATATAAAAGTTATTGTGTATCGTTATCCAGCAATTTGCTTCAGCATCTTGTGGTGAGGAACAGCTCCCAACAATCAAGAGTTCAACTCTTTTGGCTTTTCGTTATCAGGAGTGAATGAGTTAAAAGGTCAAACCATCTGCTTCTTCACCTTTCCCCCCACTGTTCTTCTACCTTTGGGGTGCTGCTGTCCATGTCCAGGAATAACCAGAACTGCATGTGGTCAAAGCACATGCTGCGCTCCATTTATCGCCTCAGGCTCCTTCGGAAAAGGGACACATCCTGGTCACGGGGCAACTCAGCAGCTCATGAACAAGTAGATTCAAAATTAAACATGTCTCATCAAGTGCCAGAATATTTCAGTTATTCAAATACATGTGCAAAATGTTTGGCCTGGGTGAAGGTCTGCTCTCTACTGAGTGACATTCCAGACTGTGTTTACACGCAGTAGCTCACCTGCTCTTGAAATCAGATTATTTTTTTTGGACACTTTGTTTGTAAATGTTGCTTGTTGCAAGGTGCTTAAATGTTCAGTCTGCATCCCAGCGCTGTCTAACAAAGTTCCCGGACTTTCCAATGGCCTTGTCTTTGTGTGCCGCATCTGCAGGGCGGGAACAACGCAGGACACACAGTGGTGGTGGACTCAGTGGAGTACGACTTTCACCTCCTCCCCAGCGGCATCATTCACCCCGATGTCACCGCCTTCATTGGTGCGTTACGCCCACGCTGCGTCACCTGCAAGTGGCCCTTTTAGTGCCATTTACAAGCTACCTCTTCGTACCAGCTACAACGCAGCCTTTCGGGGCCACCAATAACACTCGTCTTAAGTGTAAGCTATTGCGCCCCCTTATGTGCCACTCTGTTAGTGCCACCTTCTCGTCACCCCTTTAGTGCGACCTGTAACGCTCCCTTAGTACACCACTTACACCACCCACTTTAGCGCCACTGACACAACAGCCTCTTTTAGTGCCATTGCGTTTTAACTTGCCTCCAGCGTATTGGTTCTGACTTGTTGCCAAATTTGCAATGCATCGGCAGTAGCTTCATTAACTGATGGCCTCCGTTGTTACCCTCCCGTGCACTCAATATGCAGATTTGTGATGTCGATATTTAAAGACGCATTTTAAGGTTTTGTTCCGTATTGGGCGGTGCAGTGACGGTCTTTCTGGTTGATTTCAAACAATGAAATGAACATATCCAAGTGTTTGTGTAGAAGTGACTATAGTTTGTAACCACTTCTCACTGAGCGTGCTGCTTTTGTCCTTTCGACACCAGGTAACGGTGTAGTAATCCACCTCCCAGGCCTGTTTGAAGAGGCCGCAAAGAACGAGCGCAAAGGCAAAAGTGAGTTTACTTTACTCGGCGTGAGTTGCCGTGTGAAGTGTCTGTTTGGTGTCTAATTATTTGTGGGCGCAGGTCTGAAAGACTGGGAGAAAAGGTTGATCATCTCGGACAGGGCGCACATCGGTAAGTCCCGACTGCAGATGTGCGTGTGTGTGACCTCCGAGTTGTGTGTGAGCGAATGTTTATTTCCGCTCTCTGCCTTCTGTGCAGTGTTTGATTTCCACCAAGCCGTGGATGGCGTTCAGGAGCAGCTGAGGCAAGAGCAAGCAGGCAAGAAGTAAGGAATCGCCATGGCTCCCACACAGAAACATACACAATGACAAAGAAAAAAAACATTTTAAAGGATGTGATACCCATGTCACATTTGATATCACTACAGTGTTTTCCTTTTATTAATTAATTATTAATTAGCTGGGTGCAGGGAACACATCCCTGCTCTAAGTGGTGGTAGTGTGCAGCAGCTTTCAAAAGTAGGGAAGAAAAGATTTACAAATGTCCCGTGGAAAGGTTTTAGAATTATTTTTATGCGCAGAATTTTTTTTTTTTGCCTTCTCAGTTTCAGCTTGTATTGATATTGCTTAGAAGATGGCAGCATTTTGAGGTTAAATGGGCTTTCACGTGTGTCGCACTTTTCCACCTACAAGGCGCTCAAAGTGCTTCACCTTTCATTCATGGAGGCGCAAGAGCAACTGGGGGTTTAATATCATGCTCAAGGACACTTCGACATGGTCAAAAGATCAAAGCCACAACCTCTGAGTTGGGATACGGTCACTCTACCTCTGAGTCATGCCGCCACATAACGCAACACAACATAGCCTTTAACACAATATCACGTGTAGGTGAGTTAAAGTCGTTGATTCAATCTCCAGACTTAAACCCAATGGAGTGAAAATTTTCCCTGCTAAAATGCTGACGGGAGTTAACCTCTGTGAAAATCCTGAACAAGAATCACAAAAGTGGAAATGTAACAATTTGTTGTTGTCAGTGACTTGATGCCTTCCTAATACTACATTAATGTCTTTACAGGTCATTTTCTCATATGTGTTTAATGCCAAAAGTTAACATTTTCAAGGTTTGTGAACAGTTTAAACGCTTAAATGTGTAGGCGTTTATCCGACTGAATAGTCTCCGTAAACACGCACACAAAATTCAGCAATTTTCTTTGGGTATGGCATAACGGCATACAAATATATTATTACTTGTAAAACTTAACGGTGTATGTGGAGAATGCTGGGCTGGAGCCCGCGGAACATTCCGAACATGAGCAGGAAAAAAGGCTCCAGTAATTCCTGTTGAAAGCTGGCTCGTCTTCATCTCCTTAAAACGCTGGACACTCTGCCAGAGCGAGAGGGCGTGTGTGTGCGTGTGTGCGTTAGAAAGCAAGAGAATGCTTTTAAAGGCTTGGGTGCAAGCAACAAGCTGGTGCATTTCCAACATCTCCAGGCATCCTTCAAGCAGCGCTCCGATGGCTCAGAGTCACACAAGACGAGGCGTGTGTTGCCAGAAATTTTGAAACCCAGAGAAAACATAGCCGTGAAGCAATACAAATGCTCACAGGGATTCGTTTACAGGACCGTGCAAACTTGAACCACAATGAGTATTGAACAAAATAGTATTATTTGGGGCGTCGTGACATATTTACGGCATTTCGGGTTCCCACATGAAAGAATCTCATTAAAGGACAGGAAATTAAATGGAACGGATCTAAAAAAAATAGAATATTTCACGTTGTTCACACGGTTACTGTCGTAGATGTTTACACCCATATTTTCATAAAACCAAGACAAGCTACAGATGTTGCACTTTTCTACAAATAAAAACATTATGTTTTAACACTATTTCTTATATGTGGTTTAAATATTTATTAATGTGTATTTTATCTCCTCGTTGGTTGCAAGCAAGGGTCTACTGTATTATTAAATATTGTTTCATTGATTTTTTATTTTTTTTTGGAGAACCTTTTATTTATTTTAAACAAGCATGTTGTGCATTCGGTACCCTTATTGGACAAACTACATGTACTATATATATTTATATATCTATACATCCGTTTTCTATACTTTACCTGACTTTTGTTGAGAGGAAGGTCGCCAGCCAATCACAGAAACTAAATATAAATATAGTCTATATTAATCTACAATACTATTGTGGATATGTTTTAAGTTAAGAATTTAATCAATTCAATTTCCAGTTTGCCGGGTTTATTTTTTTGTGTGTGTTATGTGATTATTTCTGTTCCCGTTCTCATGGTATATAGCGATTGCTTTTTACACTTTACTCTTTTTATTGTTCACGGAATGTGAATCGAACCGTTTCATTTGCTGTTCTGTGGTTATCATCACTGGAATCATTTTGTCTCTGTATTAAAAATTTCAGTAGCACTCCAAAATGTATCACTTTTGAGGCATTCTCTGCAGGTTGAACATGTTCTAGCCGGCAGAGCGACGGGTCTCGGCGTGTTTTTCATAGATGCACTCTTTGCCAGGGTTAATGATGTAACCCAATAATGTACAAGGATAGTTGGCATGCATGTTCAGCCAATTTCGCACGTGCTCACTCTTTTAATAGTGTGAGTGTCATATTAATGGCTGGCGAGCTGAAAGAGGCAAATGCAGTGTCTGCAAAAATCATCAGGTGATACTGATGTCTCGAGGGGCATTTAGTGGTCAATAAATTGTTCTAAATCCAATCCAAATATTCAAGCTTCTCTTTAATGCAGTTGGCATCAAATTGCTAAAATGACTAAGTGAATGTGCGTGTGTGTGTGTGTGTGTCTTTGCATCACTCAGCCTGGGGACGACAAAGAAGGGCATCGGTCCGGTGTACTCTACCAAAGCGGCACGCAGTGGCCTCAGGATATGCGACTTGCTGGCCGATTTCACACACTTCTCTGAGAGGTTTGCGAGGCGCTTATCTTACGCTTGTGTTCCTCTAAAGTACCGTAAAGCTGCAATGTAACAACTCTTAAAGGTTAACTTAAGACACTCAAAACTTGCCGCATGCGTTAGGCATCTCATACGGGCTTTATTTGAGGGAGGACATTATTTGTGCCCATTTTTTCATTCCAGGTTACAGTAAAACTTGAGCTTTACAGGTGACGTGCTGTCCAGGTGTATATGTGACAGCAAACATGCAAAATTGTAAACCTATTGCATTTTGTCATCCAGTGACTTTACTCAACTGCAGAGGGTACCAAACTCTTCCATAAACTTCAGCTTTACAATTTCTCTATCCGCTGTGGTGTTCACCGCATGCACATAAAGCTTTCTCATAATTTCTCATATAGTGGCCCAGGTTGTTTAATTACGCTACAGCAGAGAGTCCCAAACATCTCTTAGGGTGAGGCCTTCATTTTTTGAAGCCCAACCTTAGAGTCCAGTTTTACAGCTGCCAAGTCAGCAGTAGTAATGACTGCAAGCAAGCAGGAATGTTTCATCCTTAACCTACCATATTTCTAAATATGGTCTTCAGAGAGATTTACTCAACTCCCTAGGGCTCTTGCCATCTACTTTTATTTATTAGGGGGGAGGCCTTTTCCATTTGGTGTATGGTGCTTAATATTTACAAACGCTGTTGCACCCACTGGCCTCTCTTAGTTTGAAGGCAACAATCTGGATATTTTATTTTAAATCAGTGAGCCTTTGATTAATTATTCATTTTTTATGTAAGACTATTATTATGATGGGGATGAGAAGGTCCATCTTGTTGAATGGTGCAGGTATAAAGTCCTGGCCCGGCAGTACCAGGCCATGTACCCCAGTCTGCAAATAGACATGGAGGGCGAGCTGGTCAAATTAAAGGTAAAGGCTGGAAAATAAAACAAATAATTTCCCTAAGAATTCATAATGCCTTTAAACGTGATTTAAATTTTTTTTTTTATTTCTTTATTTTTATTTTATCAGGCTTACGTGGAGCAGATCAAGCCAATGGTGAGGGACGGCGTGCACTACATGTACGAGGCTCTTCACGGGCCTCCCAAGAACATCCTGGTGGAGGGTGCGAATGCGGCACTGCTGGACATCGACTTTGGTCAGTTTGGAAACTCACACGCCACAGCATGTGCATGTCTGTTGTGATTGTGTCGAGCCATAATCAGTAATCTCCCCTCATATCGCTGTTCATCTAGCGTAGATTTTTATGTTAAACATTTAATTTACCCCATCGAGGCGATGGATTCCGACGTTGTTTTAAAAAAATAAATTAAAAGTTTAACTGTGTTTAAAGCAGGTGGGAGGCTTTTTAAGGCTTAGTAAAACGTTGGTTTTTTACATGGTTGCTCTGAACTGTGTATGTGTCGTTCTCGCTAACACGTGTTCTAACCGCCTGCCTAGCCTTGCTCGCAACAAACCACAGCTTGGCCGTGCTGTTTAGGCAAACGGCATCACGGTAAGTTTACTCGTGCATCCCAGCTGCTTGCGCATGCTCACCCGTTTGGGTCACGTTGGTCTGTGCACGCCCACACTTCATCATCCTCAAACGACGTCGACCGTTTTGTTGGTTAGCTCATTAGTAAAAATTACCAAAATAATACATTTTTATGTGTGCATTTTAAAGAGGACGTATTGTCAGACTTGTCCTTATAATTTTTTCAATCCCGATAGTAATGAGTGAGTGCCGACCACTATAAGAAGATTTTGTTACTTTTACAAAAAAAAGTGGCTAGAGGTTCTTAAAGTTACTAAATTGGCATCTCAATGCCTGATCTCCACCCCCAGTTGTCATGGTAATGAATTCTGTACTCATGAGTTGCATCAGAAAGGAATGCTTATATTCCCAAACATTTATTGAGTGCAAATACAAAAAGCTACGTTTGATGACTTCATATAATTTGTGGAATTGCTACTACACTTTTTTGTTTGTCCATGTGTGATGTCACTTCAGTTTGTCCGAATGTTATTTATGCTAGTAGTATAGAGGCTACCGCTATTGATGAGCCTCATCTAAAGTTTGAGTGTTTGTGTTAAACAATAGAGTTGTTTATGTAACATGGGTTCCTGTTTGTGTACATGCTGTTAAGGCTTTCGTATCATTTTCTGTTTAGGTGCATTGCTGCTATCTTGTGGCGTCAATACACAATTACAAAGGGGCTCAGTTATTTGCAATTTTCACTAGTCACGACGGAGGGCTGGGTTACTATAGCCCAAAATTAGCAGGGATTGATGTCATCTTGTATCTGAAGCTGTTGATCATGTGTGTGCATCTGCCGTGCACCTGATCGAGCCAAATCTGTCACAAATCTGAAATTCTAACCCTTTGCTGCCCTGATTAAGGGTCCAGCAGATAGAGTTGTGCTTGGAAACTGTGTAGCAATTGATAGCTCCCTTACAATGCATAGCGCTACCTACAGGACCGGAGTGCAGATTTAACCTGAAACATTTTTCTGGGCCTTGGTGGAGGTCTGCACTATTCTTTGTTTTATTGCCATCAACCCTCCTGTTTTGCAGAATTGAATACACTAAATCTAAGTTGTTGCACAACTTTGTTGTTGGTAGACTCGTTCAGTGCGTGTGGTCTAAACACCACACTGGTAGAATCAGTGTGGTGCTGTCAGGGCACAGTGTCCCTCTCATGACAGTTGAAAGGAAACTGTGGCAAAAGTCACGCAGCAGCAACATCAGACCTTCTCTTCCTTTGTCACTTGTTTGCCAAAATTCCCTGAAATGATTGACAGGATCACCGCCATGCTTTGCCACATCACGCCTGCTGATTTAGACTGGCCGCCAAGGGCATCGAACCCGTGTCCTTTTGATGACACAACACTCGGCTGTGCTGCATGTGAGTGTCAAGACATTAACGATTCCGTCACATTTACTCCAGCTGCAGCAATAAAAAAATCAGTGGCACCACTAAATTCACAATCAAGTCGTGTGAAAAAAGGCCAGTTTATGACACCAATCATCATATTTTTGCAAGCAGCGGTAAAGGTTTTACAATGACAAGAGGGTCATCCTGGAACAGTACACCACAATTTCCTTTTTTTTTTTTTCTAACTCTAGAAGTTCCACTTTTTTTCATTTGCTTGAAGATTTGAGAGATCTTTAAGTGTTCTTTTTTCCACAGGCACATCCTCTGGCCGCTCAGCCTTTCCGGCTACTGGTCATGACTGGTTTTAAGGTGCTGCAAAGGCAATATCCTTGTCGAAGAGTCTTTAGAGTCATTGAAGGCTTTTGAGGAATGTTGGACATAATCAGAGGACCTTGCGTGCAGTTGACACGCTGCATTGCGGGTGGTGTCCGGTCGCGGCCACTCGACACGACCCAGCTGGCTTGCCAACTATATCAGGACGCGCTAAAATAAACTTATGTGATATGTCAACCTGGGGCGTGAACTGCACAGCAGTGGTGGGAAGTGCTATACTTAAGTGGCTTTATCAGGTGGCTTTGCTGTATTTGAATGTTTATTTTTCTTTTTATTTTACTTCTACTCCTTACGTTAAAACAGTAGTTTTTGCTCCTTGCTTTGTCAAAATAGGCCTGTTACCATTTTCAACCTCTGCTGATGACAACGTGACTTAGAAGAATATCTGACCTTTTTTCCCCCTGCACTTTTACTTCCAAGACAGACTATTTTTTTTTTCAATGCTGAAAGCAAAAGAAACAAAAGTTCCCAAATCTCATATTAACAACTTTGTGTCTTTTGCAGGGACATACCCGTTTGTGACGTCGTCCAACTGCACGGTGGGCGGGGTGTGCACAGGCCTCGGCATGCCGCCGCAGAATGTCGGCACGGTTTACGGAGTGGTCAAGGCCTACACCACCCGGGTGGGCATCGGCGCCTTCCCCTCCGAGCAGAACAATGTATGTCTACAAACAAAGCTGTCTCTGTATTATATGTCCAGATAATTTTTCTAAGTGTAGAATTACACTCAAGTGCTGCATCTAAGTAAGTAAAATAGGCAATTGGTCAAAAGGTTTGGCTCTCCTGCTTGGCCCTTAGGCTCGTGGCAGCCATTTGGACTTGAGTTTACATGACCAAATATGCTTCTTGTACTTTTAAAAGGCAACATTTGCGATTCTTTTTTAAATTGCTCCACCAATGTCCGCCCATGTTGTGGCATTCAGGAAATCGGCGAGCTGCTGCAGACCCGCGGCAAGGAGGTTGGTGTGACCACGGGCAGGAAGCGGCGCTGCGGTTGGCTCGACCTGGTGCTCATCAAATACGCGCACATGATCAACGGCTTCACGGCGTGAGTTAGCCACCTTTCACGCAATTGTGAATTAAGCATCCCGGGCTTAATGTCTGCACTGTCGCAGTTTAGCACTTACCAAACTGGACATACTTGACGTCCTGCCGGAGATCAAAGTGGGCGTGTCATACAAAGTTGACGGCCAAACTATACCGCACTTCCCAGGTCAGTTTTTTTTTTTAAATACACTTATAGTGAGGATGTGATATTCAAGTCACGTGACCGTGTGGGCAGCCAATCAGGAGGTGCTCCTGCATGTGGAGGTCCAATACGAGACGCTGCCAGGCTGGAACAGCAACACGACGGCCGCCAGGACCTTTGACGAGCTCCCGGAGAACGCTCAGAAATACGTGCGCTTCGTCGAGGAGCATGTTGGCGTGCCTGGTACGAATGCACGCCAACCAAAATACCAGATTGCAATTGTTTGAGCAACTATGATTTCAATGGCTATACAGCAGAACCCAACTTCTGAATTAGCCACTGTCAACTACAATTCATTTTGCAGGAGACTGAAATTAAAATGATATGGTTGCCATAAAATCTTGTATCATATTGCTTGTACTTTTATTTGCAAGAGAGGTACTGTCATCAACTTAAGTTTCATGGGTTGGATCCTGATCAAATTCACAGAGGTTGCCTAAAAAGAAGGAGGCCAATCTATTTGAAAAATATTCAATCTCCTTCAATTAATCTGCCAGTTTTCCACCTGTTGTATCCTGTGGAATTGATTATTCTCATACGGCTCGGCGATTTATTTCATACTGTCATTAATGTGTGGCATTCCCCTGAGAAATAAGAACACCCTTAGTTGAATACCTACACGTTGTTAAAAATAATCCAAGTAGATAAACATAGACAGGAAGCCATTTTGAGTGTAAAATGTCCTTTTGTGTTTGCTCACAGTGAAATGGATCGGCGTGGGCAAGTCTCGGGAGTCCATGATCCAGCGCTTCTAGACACCACCAAAATCCTGTCAGCCTCTTCCAACACGCACGCACGCACACATACATACACACATACATCGCCTGACTACCTGACTGGACTCTGATTCCTGACGCGATTGTCGGATTGGGGAGACTTTTTACACACTTTACTGTCAGAACCGCTTCTGTGCCGGGATTTTTAAACCTCATTAGCCGTTTGTACCAGACTCTCAAACTCAGCATACACCAGCGCCATTAACATATGAAGACGCCCACACTGTTTGAATCGCGCTGTGCCTGTCTGTCATCCTGTTTTAAAGATGCTTTGTGTATTATTCTCTCAGTCAGGTGGACGTGGCACTTTCTTGACTTAATAGTAAAAGGGATCTTTTCATAACTTTATTTTGCAGTAAGAAAAAAAAAGACTCAACCAAATAGAAAATTAAAACTTGTAGCCACTCAATTCTTCCTCATGTTACACAATGCATGCCTCTTTTTATTTAATATTTAATTTTCAATAGGTGAGTTTCCCTTTGGTCCCCACAGAACTCTTTACCTCACTCTTGGGTTCTAATTGTTACTGTAACACTTTCTTCTTCTTTTTTTTTTTAAAAGTTTGTAATTTTAATCAGTTCTTTGAATCCAGAGCAAATAGAACTCCATCATCACCTTGAAAAATTAAATGCGGAAAACTAATGTTACTCATGTCAAATGTTTTATATATATATATATGACTGTTCTCCTCATCCTATTTTTTTTAAATCTACTCAAATTAGAATCTCATTTAAGCATGTAATTTCTGTTTATAAAGCATGTTGGAGAAAAAGATGATTTTATTTGTATAATAAGCAATTATATGAAATTAAAAAAATGATCATGTTAAAAATTTATTTTTGTAATTACATATATTAAAGTTGTGCTTCTATACATAATCTGGTAGATTTTGTAAAATGTATACCCAGGCAAAAGCACATTCAAATGAACACAAACGATGCAAATTTTAAGGTGTTAAATAAAACATTGGTTTATAATAAAATTGAGGCGTAAACCAGACTTAAAGGGGAAGTCAAGTTCATACGTCTTCATATAAGTGTGTCAGTCTCTAAATTTGATAGACTTTCCCTTTAAGTGAGTTCCCTCCATTTGTCATTCAAATATGAGGTTTGGCTTGTTCGTCTGAGCCACGTCAAAAAAGGTGGCGTCGCTTCTCTTACCGTATGTATTATAAAAAAAAAAAACGCCGTAACTGGTTAAGTGTGAAAGGAAAACTATGTATCATCTATTTCATGGATGGGCTATGTTATAATTGGCAGTTTAACTTGGTTTAATATCTCTGGTGCTTTGAGAATTAAATTTTACACGTTATTTTGACAGTTGACTTGTTACAATAATTATTTGACTTAAAGGTAACTAAGCATAAAAAAGCACTAGAAGTAGCGAATTAGCTTGGTAGCTAGCTTATGATGGAAAATAGGGTTTTTATTGTTTGCATAGAAATACAATAACTGGGTCGCGGGAGTGAGTGCATGGCCACCCTTCAGGGATGAAATTAAACAACCAAGTAAATAAAATTCTTTAAATAGAATGTTGTCTAATTAGCAAAATGTGTGTGAGACACTAAAACACCAGTGTTACATCACAGTGGGACCAATTAATATTACTCCACGACACCGCGTTTCTCGGGCAGTGAGGCACAATAAGCTAAGTCGCATGAAGATCCAGAGTTGTTGTACCACTTTGATGGAAGAAAAGAAGCACTAATATGTCAAAGCCAAGAGATGAGCAGACCTGCAGTGATAGCACAGATGTGACGATGGGGTCCGACTGAGTAGTCGATGTTGGAGTGGGGGTTACTTGTGTTTGATGATATCACTAGCTAATTGCAAAATATATTTCGGTGATTTGCAGGATGGGCAAGATGGCGTCCTAGACCGTGGATGCTTGCCGAGCTCCGAAACGATTTTGTACCACGTGAAAAAAAAGGCGGATAAATCAAACTCTGCAACCACCAGGCCAGTAACCGAAAACACAAACACATTTGCTTGTGTGAATTCGTCAAGCAAGAAAAGTTGCTAGTTGACTAAGTGCAAAATAGCAACTTTTCGATTTAGCTATCCACCATTAGATTGTGGTAGTGATGTCAGCAAAAAGCTAGATAAAGTATCGACAAGAGCATGTATCCGTTGAGCCAGGAAATTGAAACGTTTGATGGCATGTGCACTCCGCTCCCTGAGTCACTACTCAGCAGTTCGGCCGGGAAAATAAAAACGTACAAAGGCTTTGCGTTTTTGTCCATCCCGCGGGAGTTTCAGTCACTTCCGTTGCCCCCCCGGCACTGTTGTTGTGTTGTAGCTTTTGCAATAGCGCTGCGGTTCAATGTTGTTGTGTTGTTGCTTTTGCTTTCTGCTGTGGATTTTGCAATAGCGTGCATTTCAAATTTGTGTTTTGGCTTTTGCAATTGTGATCTTTCTCGGCCACCGTATTTTTGCTAGGTCAAATCAGAAAACAAAAGAAAGAAGTGCACTTGTGGATTTGACTTGTGACCGAGGCGGACGCTCTGCAGCTCTCCTGAGAGTGAACTTGGAATCTTGTTGACCGAATTGGTGCCTTTGCAACGACCATGGCTGGAACAGTTGAGGACAATCTCCAATGTCCATTCTGTTTGGACATATTTAAAGATCCTGTCATGCTTACGTCTAGTCACAATTTCTGTCGTGCATGTGCGCAGCAGTGGTGGGAAGTGAAAGGAAACCAAACGTGTCCAGTCTGTAGGACTGAGTTTAGTTCAATGAATCTACCTTTAAACTTGGCCCTGAAGAATGTGTGTGAGGCCTTTTCACAAGCCTCATGTGGAGGCTGAGGAGAGTTGCGCCTTGCACGTGGAGAAACTGAAACTATTCTGTTTGGACCACCAGGAGCTTATATGCCTCGTCTGCAGAGATGCAAAAATACACGCTGGCCACACGTTCCGCCCCCTTGTTGAAGTTGTCGAAGATCACAAAGAGAAACTCGAGGAAGACCTGCAGGGCGCAAAGGAAAGACTGAAAGATTTTAATGAGATAAGAGACAACTGCAACCAACAAGCGACGTACATCAAGGTTCAGAGTGAGCAGGTTGAAAGCAAGATTAAGCATTATGAGGAGCTTCGTCGCTTCCTGCAGGTTGAGGAGGAAGCCAGGTTGTCTGATGTGAGGAAGGAAGAGCAGAAGAAGAGTCGGAGGATGAAGGAGAAGATTGAGGCTCTCAGCAGAGATATTGCCTTTCTCTCAGACGCCATCAGAAGCACAGAGAAGCAGCTGACATCTGAGCCCGTTTCCTTCATGAAGAACTTCCAGACCACGGTGATGAGAATCCAGAAGCTGCCCAACAATCCCGAGCTGCTCCCAGGAGCTCTGCTGGACGAAGCCAAAAATTTGGGCAACCTCAAGTTCAACGTGTGGGCACGAATGAAGGAGATGGTCTCCTCCAGTCCCGTTATTCTGGACCCGAACGCGGCCGCTCCAACACTCCGTCTATCTGAAGATCTGACCAGCGTGAGTTGTCAAGAACGACAGCAGCGTCCAAACAATCCAGAGAGGTTGGGGAGGAACTTTGTGCTGGGTTCTGTTTTGCCCTCGGGAATAATCGGGTGGGATGTGGAGGTGAGAGACAACATTGAATGGCAATTGTGACCCTTTATTTTCCACGTAACATCAAAGTATGCAGCATTAAATTTAATGATGGTAACTACAGGAAATGTCCTGACCCATTTGGGTCCTGGAATCGGCCAGTGAAACTGCAGAGGATGTGGACACTAACAAATTTCGATTTCCTTCTCTGACTCTCTTACAAATACTCAATTGCACAAGGAGATTGCTTCCGATTGTCTGCTACGTTTTATCTGACATAAAAATATTTCCTTTCTTCGGTACAACTTGTAAAATTCCTCTGCAAATCATTCCATCACCTCCTCGTGTCACAACTCAAAGTCAATGGTGATGTCGGACATGTTTTGCTCTGCACATTTGAAATCTGTCAGTTTTTTTTTTTTTATTGGCATGAGATGTTTTTTCTATCGAAGAGATAGTTGACATTGAATGGTCTGTCGTGCTTTATCAAAACCAATAAATAAATAAAGGGAAAAAAAATCGGTGCTTTGCTCTGTTGGAATGCTGGAACAAAAAAAAAAAAGTCTTATTCTTGATTCTTGGGGAATTTTGACGAAATAATTCCCAAAACATGCTATAAACATACCAGAGACCTATTTTCAATTGTGACTGGGGAAATGCATTTGTACTTTACTTATGATTACGTTTTCTTCTTTGAATTATTCTTTTTGTAGGATCTCAAGTCACCTGAAGATGCCTTTTAATGGTATGTACCATTTTTGTTAAATTTTACTTAAAATGTTATGTGAGCAATTAAAAAATTATGACTAATTGATGGACGCTCACAAATGACAAAATGTGGTCTGGTAAATTCCGGGTTTAATTTTGAACACCAGATGGCGCCATTGAACTGCAAATGATAGAAAAACTCAATGACCGCGGTGTCTACTTCAGTGGAGATTATCTGCTGTTTATATATATGATGTACAGCCTTGTTAAAAAAGATACAGTAAGTTCATTTCCCCCTCAAAATCAAACGCAAAACACCATAATGACAATTTTTTTTTGTTTTATTTTACATTTTGAAAATTAATGAATCACGTGCACAAGTGGTCACAGTCTTTGCGCAATATTTTGTTGGCGCACGTTTTATGATACCACACAAGCTTGCACAGCTCATCTCTGGGCACTTTGGCCTATTCTCATTTGCAGCCCCTCCATTAGGTTGGATGGGGAGAATCTGTGCACGGACATTCGCAGATCACAGTTCAGCAACAACAGCAGCAAAAAAATCCTGTTGGTATTGATGAGTGTTTTGTGTTGAATTTTGATTGGGGAAAAATAGTGAATCCAATTAGATGTAAGGCTGTAAAAAAAAATGAAAATCAAAATAGTTTCTGGATGAACTGTTTATAGTGTTTCTGTTATTTTTATCTTACTGTCACAACATAAAAAATACAAATGTGCTTGCTAAAATTAAAAAAAAAAAAAAAGCATATTATTTAGTTCTTTCTTTCTATGTGTACATTCCCAGTCATCCACATAATCCGGAAAGGTTAAATCAAGATAAGCGGATTTAAATTTCTTGTGTTCTCCGAAACCGTTCAAAAATATGACTTTGAACAACTCCTTGCACATCTGAAGTTGTCTTTCAAGTAGTGCAGCTCACTTTGTGATCCACAGCTTCACCTGCTGCTCATTTGCATACACTCACCGGCCTTCCTGTCCACATTTGACTACATCTGAATGCTACACAAACAGCACAGATGTAAGGCCGCCAGTTGCTTTTTTTACATATTGTACGTGAACGCAACACAATGGCCCACACCGGAGCCTTTCTTGTGACTGACTCTTGTTGCAGGCCAACAGCTCACCTCGCCCAATTTTCCATGTTTTCTCATCATCTGTCACCATCCCCCCCGAGGCCCCCCTGTCATTCAATCCCTCCTCAGCCCTCATTTGAATCCTCAGTGAGGCCTCTTTGTCCACCGGGCTGCCTCTGCATTGTGCGCCCAAAGAGGAGGCTGCCTACGTGGACAAGCAAACGAGCCCTTTCTTCTCCTTTGGTCCAGTGTGGCGTTCAGGGGCTCACGCTGACTCGTGGATTGAGAGAAAACGGACGCTTAAAATATCCTCTTGAATGGAACGATCTTTACTTTGTGGTGATGTGCGGGTGTGTGTGTATATACAGAGGCCTCCATTGATGAGGGGAATTGGAACTCAGCCATGTTCAAGTGCTCCAAAAGAGAAAAAAAAAATGTTTTGTTTGTCCATGAGCTACATGGTTTAATTGTGAGTTTTTAACGACTTGTCAAACATACGGGGTTTATGACAATTAGCAGGTGATCATCTCAGTAGTGTGCGCAACCACATTTGGTAATTTAAATGTGAAATGGCCACCAAGCCTCACATGAGGTGATTTGTGATTACAAAGACTATACAGCAAGAGAAATTTGACCTTGAATCAGTATATTTGTTTTTATAAAATAACATCTGAAGATGCCACATCAAAGATGTTAAGTGTGCACAATATTAAAAAGAATCACAAACAAATGTAACCTAAATATTTTCTTAATAATGTGAAAAATCCCTTATTGAAGGTTTACTCCTATCCTAAAGAAATAAAATATTAAACAAGAACAAGTCAATGTGATCCTAGAATGTTTTTTACAGCTACATGCTCTATAATCATGCACTCCATTTTAAAAATTAAGAAAAATATAATTAAAATAGCCATACCGGATATTTCACTTTGTATGATGAATTTGAAAATGTCCCCAAATGTCCAAGTGCCCAAAAGAAAAATAACATGAATAAATCTATCAAGTAAAACATTATTTGCTTATTAGTAATAGGCTACATGTCACAAAGGTCTTGTAATGTACTTGTAATTAATACAGGGTAATTTTCTACATTAAATATATTTTACATTTGTTAAATGATATTATTACTGTTGTAATAATAATCAGTATATTTTTTTAATTCTTTCATCTAAACAAATATTAGTTATATATTTGCAGTATATACTCCCCTATTGATACCTTACTGATGTATGCATTGGTCAGCACCATGTAATCGGCATCCAGCGGTGGTGTTGGTGTTCCCCAGCTGACCCCAGATGACCCCGACTGACTCCTGTGTGGAATGCGCGGCCGTAAATATATTTTTATTTTTCTAACCCTCCACTCTGACTTTCTGTCTTTTACCTCCTTCACCTGCCTCCTTTCTTCTCCTCTTCACAGACCCCCTCTGTCCGTCCCTCTCATCGTCCTTCATGCCACACAAGGCAAACACAACAGATGTGTGAGCAGCGACACCCTCCACAGCTGTCGGCTCCTCTTCCCTTCGTGACCCCTGACATAAATATCTTCTTCTCGCAACGTCGCCTGACTCAAAGGTGAGGAATTCCCTTTTTTGTGGGGGGTCTTTTTTTTTTTTTCAAACAAAGCAAGAAAAAGGAAGCACTACCCCATCAGAAATCAAAAGTATAAACCCCCCCTCCCCCAAGAGTTGACTTTTTAATTATTAACGGTTGAGTAAATTGACTTCAATTGCTGAACTGCTTAATATGGAGTTAGTGTGATCGTACAATATATTTGGAATCATTCTCTTTCCACATCATTTGATTCTCAATGTGTGGTTCACGGAAATCAAAATCACAGAACTAATAATCCAAACTGTGTAAAATAGCGAAGTACTTTTTTATTATGAAGATTGACAATGTACTCCCTGGAAAGTATTTTTCATGTGCTACTTTAGTTAAAACATTTAAAAACCGCCACACTAATGTTGCTAATGAGTTAACGTAAATGCTAGTCAGAAAAAATAGCTGTGAGGCTAAGCGCTAATACAGTACTAGAAGTAGCCTGAAAGGACCCATTAACAGTAGACTGTGAACTAAGCTAGGCTAATACTGCCATGAGCAAATGCTAATATCGTCATTGTAATTTTAATTCAAGCAATAGTAGCCTAAAAACAAATACGGACACTGCCCAAAAGTTAGGCTAATGCTGGTGGGAGCTAATTCTATATAAGTACCCGTAGATAGTAGTGTGGAAGCTAGGCTAATGCTGCCCCAAGCAAAACTAGTAACCCCCAGCAACAAGCGGCATATGATGAATTCTCATTACCATTGCAGCATGTTTATACTTCAACAAATCTATATTACTGGTATTTATCTTGCCAGGCAAAAGCAGCATGCGATGCACTGTCATCGTGTTTTACTGACACAAAATTGATAGTAACAAACAACACTGTCATGACTATTAAATAAATAGTAAATAATCTATCCTGATTTTCTCATTTGTAGCTGTAAGCAGCTATTGCAGCATATTATATCGCAAATAAACATATACCTCTTTTTCGAAAGCTGCCAAGATCATACTCTCATAACTATTCCAACATAGCAACCAGAACTATCAAGAAATTCTCATTTCTAGCAACAATGAGCATACCATGTCGTGGCTTCGCCCGTGTTTTGCTGCCAACTAAACCTATGTTAATTTTGCTATTCTTAGCCGCAAGCAGCATAGCATGCACTTCTATGACTATTCCAATGTTTTCTGCGACAAATCCATCATGTTGCAGTCAGCATACTGTGTGTGCACTGTCATGACTATTCCAGTGCATTGTACTTCAAAGGACCCCCAATTGATTATTTCCTGAAGGTCCGATTTCTATTCCCGGGCATTAAGTTGCATTTCATGCACTGTTGTGATTATTCCTCCAACAATCAACACTTTTTGCTGCTTCATCAGTGCAACTTGATGTAACCTCATTGCTTCCTGGCAACCATCCCTCGCTGCATCTGGCTGCGGTCCAATACGCTCACCGGCCAGCTTTGAGCAAGCTTCTCTTCTCTTCTCGGCCTTTTGCTGGGCTCCCCACTCACTGAATACTCTCCCACCCTGCGCACTCCGACCTCAGAACCTGTGCTCGGACCCCCTTGCCCCCCTCCCCACCACCTCATCCACAGCCCTCAGGGCCCAGCTGCTGTCGCCTTTGCAGCCGTCCAGCTCAGCATGAGAAGCCCGGCAGCTGTTGATCAATGGGCAGCCATAGCCAACGTAGTCTGCATGCATCTCGCGTGCGCGCACACACACACACAGATGCTTACACACGCACACTCCCCTGGGACACAACAGATGGGGGTGAGCCAGCTAAGAGGGTGTGGCGGGCGACAAAAGGGCTGACTTAGGTGTGTCCGAGTGTATCTTTTTGCTCTTCGCACTAGATGAGGGGGATTTCAAACTTTTAAGTGACAGTAGGAAGAAAAACCAAATGATCTCATGTGCACCACTAAATGTCGTGCAACTTAAATCTGTTTAATAGGATGAAACTGAAGCAAATCCGAATTGAATATTTATCGTCGTAAGCAGATGTGCGTGGAGCAGCGAGGAACTAGTTTACAAAAGCAGACCTTGTCTCTCTAATTTAGCGATTTGTTTCCTATATTTACTGACTTTTTATGACCACTATGGCGACTCTTTTTCCAAAATACTATTAGCGAGATTAATTCAAGTTTAATAATTTTGGTTATGAGAAGAAAGGAGCCAGCGGTCGTGGAGTCATGTTTACTTACATACACGTTGCAAAAGCAGTGATGTTGAAAATGGCTTGATCTCTTTTCGAAGCAACACTAATGGTCGAACAAACTAGTCATTTTTGGGGTTTCCTGAAAAGTGATTATCTTGGAGGTACAATGGTTTGGCCCGACGGCAGCGACATTTACATCCTAATTCCACAATTCTTAAGCAATTTAAAGCATTCCAAGTTAAACTTGTTCAGATCACACACTAAACTGTTTGTTACATTCCCCAAAAGTTGGGCAGTTGCTAGTGTGGACAGGTGCTGGTGTCAGTGGCGTTCAGACTCGTTTCGGCAGCTGCCTTCGATCCCCCCACCCACCCCAGCCATCACCCTTTCCTTGACAGAGGTATCCACACCACCACCACCTCTCAGCTTTTTATGGCCCGGCCTGTTTTGACTTTAAATATTTGCCCAGGAGGTGCTTGTTCTGTTTGGGGGAAGCGCCGAGGTCACGCTTTTGCAAGCCGATGCACACTCACACACATCTTCTTTGTGTGTGTGTATTTACATTCTACTGGTCGAAATGAACACCTGTATGGCCAGAGGTTGTGAGTCGGTTGGGGTTTGGCGCTAAACAATTGGTCACATGATGATCACCTTTGAAACCCACTTATAGTTAAGTGTTAATGGGACATGTTGAGAAATACACAAAAATCAGAGCAAGAAACATCATACCATGCGTTGTCGTGACTATTCCGACAGCATACCCCGCACATCCCAATACACATTATTTCAAATGACCTGACTTCTCCTTACGAGCAGCAAGCAGCATAACTTGCTTTGTCGAGTTATAAAAAAAAAAAGGTCAACTTGTTTAACTTTTGACAAATTGCGGATGTAAAGACAATATGACAGAAGCGCAACTACATCTGTCCTTAACGTTTGAACACAACCAAGGCAAATGTTATCTTATCAAAACACGCTCATCTCAAGGTGACACCGGCGCGCTACAAAACGTCTCGTGTTTTTTCCCCCCTTTCTGCAACTCTCCCGGGAGCTTCCTGCAAGTGATCCGTCGCAAAGAGACAGCCAGTTAGGCGAGTCGACGCAAAGATGAGGAAACACGGCAACCCGACGTGGATACAAAAGAAGGGTAGGAGTGGGAAGATAATTACAACAGCAGTGAAGGATTCCACCACTGATCCCATTTAAAAAAACAAAAACAAAAAAAAAAACACCCCCGCCAGCCATCTGGGTTCAAAGTCCAGGAGGGAAGACTGCGATAGAGAGAAGGCCACACAAACAGGAATGCCAAAATTTTGGGTGGATATTGCAGACGAATAGGAGTGGCGGTGCGCACCTTGTCCTACCATCTGGGATCCACAAACACACACACACACAAACACACACACACACCCAGTCTGTTTGGATGGAGGATTTAGATGGTAGCAATTGCAAGTAAGCAAACCCCGAAATATTTTCAACTGTCAAAGTGGGTGACGCTTCAGAGGGCTTACTGATGATGCAATATCACACGTGCACACACGTGCGCACGCACACACTACAATCAAGCAACAGGCCGTCACTGGATACTTTATTAGGTCCAACGTTTCTGTGGACAAGCAGTTTTGAATGTACCCTGTGAGCAAAGTGTCCCAGGTGTGACGGGGACAGCTGCGGGTTTGTGGCAACTGTTGCGTTCAAGAATGCTGGGAATTTAGAAACAG
Organism: Idiotropiscis lumnitzeri; assembly: GCF_059441095.1. Classification (NCBI taxonomy): domain Eukaryota; kingdom Metazoa; phylum Chordata; class Actinopteri; order Syngnathiformes; family Syngnathidae; genus Idiotropiscis; species Idiotropiscis lumnitzeri. The sequence goes on from NC_142399.1 coordinate 11,165,291, forward strand.
CCCCCTTGAATAAAGTGTCCAAGTAAACGGGTCATTCTGCGTGTGAGCGTCTGGCTGTGAGCAGTGGGCTACAGCTGCTTCTTGTGAGCGGTCTCATTGTGTATCAGCGCCTTTGACTACTTGTTTTGTTCATTAAACGATTGTAAGTGCATCTGAGGCGGTGGCTCTCTTGTGCACACGACAGGGCATCTGGCTCGTACCGCAAAGCATAAAAAAAAAAAAAAACGCCCAAGCCGTCGCCCGTCAAAGTTATTGTTGAGTCAGTTTGAGCTATGTTGCTAACCAAAACAGCAGCTCTCAACATAATGTTCCTACAAACCGATCCGCAGATAAAAATGAAACACCTCCCGGCCCCAAATGAGTAAATATGGTCACTGGTAATAGTCATATACAGTAATGTGTCTCGGTGGGCTCCACATTTGTGGTGACAATGGCTCTTCCCCTCACCGCCGCTCGCCCAGCAGCCGCAGCGAGCGGGCCAGCCATAAACGGCTATAGATGGCGTCCATATGGCCGTAGCTGATGGGGGGGTGATTTTCTGTATTGTTCACTGAGAGCGAGACGGAGACGGGGAGAACTAATGATGATGCAGAGTGCAGATGTGCTTCGGTGCAGCCCGGTCGTTAAGCAACAACAGCTTGTCTTGTGTGTGCGAGTGTGTGTGTGTGTGTGTGTGTGCGCGTGCGCTACAACCACAACTGTTTGCCAGCTTGTCTGCCTTCTTCTTCTTCTTCCTGACTTTATATACGACCAATAGTTGCACACACGCAGTTGTCATCAACTTTTGAAGGTGCACCTTGTTCATAAAGGCAACAAACTGCAGTTTTACAGTTGCACCTTCATGTTGAACAGCTGCAGTTTATCATCAGTCAGTGAACAACTGACCTTTTCCTGTTTCCCTGTTCTATGGCGTCGTGTCCCCTTTCCAATCCCACCCGTTCCTCCTCTCCTACTTTTTCTGTAGCACTGTACAGATGGTCCCAAGCTGCCTTCAATAATCCAACGTACGGCCATGCCAGTGCACCGCGGGCTACACCCCTGATGCCACACACACGCACGCACGCACACACACACACACAGCACAGTGCCAGTGCCCTAGGCAGGACCCCTGTCCCTACACAGCCCACATTGGATTGGCCGGGCCCGGGGGGCTCCACATATAGCCTGTGGCAGGGCCACCACATTGATTATTTTTCTTGTTCAATTTCTGATTCTGAATAATATTTTTATCACACAAGTTTGAGTGACCGCCTATTTTTATTTAGGTGTGGACCCAGGAAGAGGTGCAGGTGAGCGGATGGTTGCTGAGATGGAAGCAGGAATGTGACAGATGGGTTGTGCCTGGACAGAACTGAGAGGCTGGCATCGCTCAGTGAGTGTGCGCGCACACACACACACGCATCTTGTCACACCGCATCCTTCCTTTGAGTCCGGCATGTCATAAATAGACAAATAGATGGCACGGCAGCAGGCATATTGTTGTCAATATGTCGCCTGTATTGCCTTTTGACGACTGCGATATCTGAGATAAAGTGGGATGTTTGTTGAAGTGGTTAACATTTCTGACTCAGAGATTAGAAATTCTGGGTTTGAATGTCAGCTGTAGTCCGGCTTTGACGTATATTACCAACATGCTGAAAAGGTTTAGTGCTATGTTATTTGAGGGTGTTAAATTTCACTTTATAACAGGATTTCACGTAATGATGTGATCAAGTTCACATTTTAACCTAAGTTACTAGGTCAAAATCGAATCATTTTCACTTTCGGCAAAACCAAACAAAGCAGTTCCTCACGTTTCAGGTTCAGTGTTTTTGGCTTTTTTTTTGTGTCTTACAACTCACAGTTACGAGCTACCTAACATTATAATGCATAAAAATAAGACAAAGTGTTTAAAAAATATGATATATAATATAAGGTTTAAAGAATTTTTATTTAGGAGTTTTAACATGAAAATTTGACATTGACAGTGTCATCATCTTTGACAATTATCACGTTATAACAAGACATTCATCATGTTGTAACCTGAATTTATAATGTGGACTTGATGACATTAAAACGTGACATCACATGAAACAATAACATTTATCATGATTTCACGTTCAAACATGTAATTTATCACATTACATTGTGAAATTTATCAAGTTATAATGTGGAATTTACCACAGTAAACCGTGACGTTATAACATAAAAAGCATTGCATTAATAACATGAAATTTATTGCGTAAAAACGTGAAATTCCTCACCGTATTATGTGATCCTGAACCTCTGTTTTTTGTTTTGGTGTGGCAGCAATACGCTTCCGTACTGCTAAAATTGTTTCATATGAGACACAGAATGGCCTTGCCCAACGCGAGTAGACACCTAGCCCTAAATAAACAAACCCCAATTTTCTGTCAAAACCTCAAAGTTGACCTTGCCAACTTCTGTGGCATCAGCACAACACGCAACACTCAACTTTGTCCATCTTGGACGTTTCACGATAAAACTCTGAGTGATGCACATGTGTCTCCCTCCTGGTGCCAAGCGTTTGACCAACACCACCCCGAACACGCCCTGCTGGCACCTCTTATCTGGCACGCACAGCTGGCACAAGGTGGCAGAGGGGCAGGCTGGAGATCATGATGAGGAGGAGGAGGGGAAAAAGTGCTCTCCATTTGTCATGGTTTGCTTGCACCGCTTCTGTGCAGGGCGTCACCAACGACAAATAAGTTTTTACATTCTTACAACCTGTACTTAAGGAAAATTAAATAAGTAGAGCTTGAGATGTACTTGCGTATAAAAAGTAAAAATTCATTTTGCTATCAGTTAGTTTTAATGTACGTATTATCGAACGTTCCGTCGTAACTGTCCGCTGGTGGTCTTATAGATCATGTTCCTCTCAATGACTGCTGCTTGGTATTCATTCAAAAGTGAATTTGTTGAGATCACAAAGATGTTCACCAGCAGTTTTAACGGTCGCAAACAGTTTTACTTGTCGCCAGGAAATTTTGAACTTGTTCAATATTTCCTGGCGTCAAGAAAACCCGTTTGTGAGATACGGATTTAAAATACCAATTCACAACCCACTCTTCAACCTTCTTTCTTTCATATTCCCGGACAGTAAAATCAAATTTTTTTTTTAGTGTCGTTTGTCTGTTTTTGCTAACTTTAATTACCGTGAGACTAACGTACATGCTTTGCTCTGTGAAATATAGTTTTGCGGAAATCCTACAGTGGACGGTGTTCAGCCAACAGTACACTTGATGTTTTGTGTGTGTTTGTGCGACTGCATGCGAAAGCGGGGCCAATGGGGGGGTCGGGGAGTGGGGTGTAATATTTCTACATGTAGATGCACGAATATTCAAGTTGTGTCGCCTTTTGTCACCCGCCGTCCTTTAAAAAAAAAAAAAAAGCGAGGAAGGAGGGTGAAGTGAGGCGGCTGGCTGGCTAGTTGGAGGGATGATTGGAACACCGTACACCCCCCCCCCTCCTCACACATACACTCACACTCACACAAATATCCCCCAGTGTCACCACCTTCTTCCCACACATCACGACCCCCTCCCCTGGCCAGTGTAGTGCCACTGTATTGTGCACAAGCAGAGGGACGCTTGTTGCTTGCCTTCTGTCCTGCTGTGCTGAGAGCTTTGACAAAGGGCCTCCTTTTAAATATGCAGACAAGCATGGAACACACACACACACACACACACACACACGCGCACGCACGCAAACGCAGACGCGTACATCGCAGGCCTTGCTCTCACTCCATTTTCCGTCTAGCTCGCCCAGGCCTGGCAGGAGTGTGTCCATTTATTTTTTTCCTCAGACAATCAATAAGTCTCTCACACGCATGAAAAGCATCCAGAGGGTTTACCCCTCCAGTGGGTGGGTAGCTAAAAGATGTTTTTATCTCTTTTTGTGCAGCTTCTTACTGTACATTTAGTCAAACCTGCACCGCATGATTTTTGTTTGATTTGCACGGAAAGCCTACTAGAAATACCAAACTTTTTTTTTTTTTTTTTTTTAAATTAAGCTTGAATCAATTCTGTCTTGGTTTTACATTCGGAGCAATTGAGGCAGTGCCCCACCAGAGATACCATATATAGTTTTAAATAAAATATGGATAATCTTTGGAATATGAATTAAGTAGAAAACATATTAAAAATTAAAAATCATAATATCAGACGTCGCCGTCATATATATATATATATATATATATATATATATGTTTGCTGTATGTTCTATGTTGTTGATTGACTCATTGTGTGGTCGATGATGGTCAGCGTTGGTAAGCAAATGTGCCTACTGGCTGTCATGTTGTTCATCATCGGCTTAAATGAGAAGAATAAAACATCAGGAGGAGGCGCAATAGTCTTTATGTCAACGCCCCCGTTTGACAAAAAGACCAACCCCCCCTCCTTCTTGGTACAGTGGCAGCTTGGCAGAGGCGGCTCCCTGCCCCTGTCCCTCACGCGAGGGGCCCGCCCGGCACTGCCGCGGCCCCCAAACGGGACGGAAGAGCCGGCCGGGGCTCGGTGTCGAGCCTCCCAACATGTTGAACGGGGCCGCCGCCTTGGGCGCAACCAAATGCTTCTGCAGCTGCCCCTTTGTCCCCCTCCCGACCAACCCACCCTACCTCCTCTTCCTTTAAGTAAACAAAGGACAGCAACAAATTAATGACCTACATTCACCACCAACCTTGCACGCCTCGAGAGCGAACGCGTGAACAAGCGGTCGCTTGCAAGCAGATGTTCGCCTGCAACACTGCAATTAATGACGTTGCACCAAAATGGCGCCGCTATTGTCTGTTCTACGACCTTTTGAAAACGCCAATACTTAGCCCTGAGAAAAGCTAGCTGCTGATGTGAAGATTAAAATATTTAAACAAATATTCTTATAAACTTTTGAGCCTGGTTCTTTTAGGTGTGTATGTTACATTGCACGACTACTTTCTACCAAATGTTACTGCACCCTCCAATAACTCACTTGCTCTCCTCTTCAAAGAAGAGCACAAGGAGTGATCAGTTCTCTCAAAAAGTGCATAAAACATTGATGTGTACTGGACTTGTCCTTTTTTCCCAATGGAGAAATGATAAAATATCGAATTGGTGGGATTATATATATTTTTTTGTGTGGGTGTGCGTGGAATATTGATTGACGTATGTAATTGTATTGTATTCATGCATTTTTTTCTATATTGGTCATTCAGGGCCCAAAACCGGGTCATGAACTGATAAATATTTTGTGGCAAAAATGATCTTTTATTTAATTTTGTTATTTTGTATTAATTTATCGACAACGGGACATTTAGGCCTCAAAATTGCGTGATGAGCAGATATACTGTATTTGGTGGCTTTTATTTATTTTGTAATTTTCCAATTCTTTTATTTTTTACAGAATTTTTGGACTTTTAACTGAAGCAATGATGTTAATTTTATTTTAAAAGGATTAATGATCGATTATCAAATTTTGTGATATTATTTTGATGGATATTTATTATTTAATGTGCTTAAAAAGTGATTCAAGGAAATATTTATGTTTTTTATATATTTATATATTTTATATATGTTATATTTTTTGTGTGGAACTGACATGTGCTTTGACGTCAAAGTGAAATAATAAAACGTAAAATTTTGTGCCACCCCCCATGAAACATGAAAATAATTAGAATAGCAACTTTTTGTGGCTTTACTTTTTTTTGGGCAGAAATTTGGTTAGATTTATTTGTACAATTTCTTCTCATGGTTGTCTTTTTACTGTTTTTTTTCATATTTCTGCCCTGAAATGAACATTGTGCATGATGTTGTATTATGTGAAAGAAGGTGAATTGTCTTGATCTGTCTTGTAGTGACCATTTGGCTGACCTCGTGACCTCAAAAGGTGAATGCCGAGGTTAGAGCACTTGCGAACACTCAAGCGTCCGTTCTGCTTATCGGACTTTTAAATTGTGAACTTTGCGCTTCTTTTCAGGTTCCTTGCAGCAAAATTAGGCGCTCATCAGACATTGAGATTAGCAGCTTATGGCGTGAGTATGTGTGTGTGTGTGTGTGTGTCTTGGGGGTCTGGGAGAGGGGGGGAGGTGGCTTTACCAAGGAGGCCATCTGTGGCCTAATGATCGCTGCCCAGCTCTCAATGCATCTGTAAGAACAGCTAAAGCTCATTTCTTTGCTCCAAAACTACTTGAGAAGCTTTACAAGCTACGTGCATGTGTGTGCATGTGTGTACTGGAGGAGGGGGTGTGCAACAAGCTGCTGTACAATTTCTGTGTGGGTCGAATGCCTCAAACACAGCATGCAGGTTGAGCCAAAACCTTCACCCTTCTGAAGACAACATTTGACAAATTGGGCTTTAATGATGGTAGTTCATTGTTCATGTCGCTGTTTTTTTTTGTTCTGTATTTTTTAAGTATTTAAATGTTTTGTTTTTAAGTTTGACCTAAAAAAGCTTGCACAATATGAATGTTACCTTATTGTGTTATTTATAGCTTGTGACTTTTCCTTAATCCACCTGTTGCTGACCCCTTAATTCATAAAAATGGCTAAATACTATATTATTTATTATTGTTATTATATTATTATATATTATTATGAAAACCCAATGTGCATGAAAATAAATACGAGGACAGTTTCAGAATCTGTGCAAAAAAATCTACAAATGTCAAATGTTTACTTGCATCTCTGATTTAAAAAAAAAAAAAAAAGTGTCAGCAGTTATAGTTAATGGAGTAGAGAAGGGAGCTGCACTACTTGCCTGCAATCAGAAGAGGCGCTGTTGAGTCAACAAACAATGAGAATCGCGTTAATGAGGGCAAATATGGCAAGTTCATATGACTTGAAAACTGGAACCCATTTTGATCATTTGACATTTGAAAACAGTGTTTTTTTGGGGGGGGTATTAAAAAAAATAACATCAGTTTATTATTTTTCATGATTTCATGATTAATCAAGGAACAATTTAAGGAAATATATGCATCTGGTCCAAATACGGTATTTTGATTAATATTGTTTTTTGTGGAATGAGTTAAATAATGAGCAAAATACACACATTCACAGTAGCACAGGTAATAACCAATCACGGCTCACCTGTTGCCTGAGTTTGGTCATGTGACATTTGCAAATTGAGTCCTTCAGCACTGTGATGTAATTTTTTTTTTCAGTCCAGGGTGTCGCCCGGCTCTCAAGTCAGCTGGGATTGGCTCCAGGATACGTGCTATAGAGAATGAATGCAAGAGTGGGTGGCTGGTTACCCCCAACACGCTAAGCAATAAAAAAAATAAAAAATAAAAAAGAACGAGCAGTTCAATGTGAAGAATCTTATAATTTATTGCATTTTGCACACAATTGAAAAATGTCAACGTCAACAGCACACCGGAAATGACAAAAACTAAACGCAATTCGAATTTACTCCCCCTTGAGAAAAACAAACTATGATTGTCAAAGCTAAAAATGACTAAATCTCAATTTCAAATAAATCGGGGGGGAGGGAGAGAATCTAATTTAAACATTTAATCTCAACAGGGGAGCAAATACATTAAAAAAAAAATCTGCTTGTTTTTAACCCCCCCTCCTCTCACAGATGGTGATTGTCCTCTTTTTTCTTCAGTCATTTGAAGCATCCCGTAAACTAAGACATTTTTTAATAAACATTAAAAAGAAAACCACCCGCACCCCGTCTTGTTTTCAAGTAGACACAGCAAAAAGGTTGGAGTGTGGTTAGTTCACAGCCTGACACTCACAAATAAATAATTACAAATACAATTAAATTAAAAATAATAATTCCAAAAGAAAATCATAAGAACAATCAGCCTGGACTACAGCAGTTTAAGGCGGTCAAGTACAACCAGAGAAAAAAAAACATTGAAATAAATAACAGCAGTGATGATGCGAATCGTTGGATGGATGGGCGGGTTGGGCACGTACACGGAAAATACACGCACGCGCGCAAGCACACGCACTTGAGGGATATGGTGCGTTTAGCAACTCCTTTTTTGGATTGTATAAACGCTTGACGATTCTTTTTAAATTCCAAACCGAGTTCCACTCCCCTGAATTGAAATAAAAATAGTCATAAAATTTAAATCCGCTCTGACGGAAATACTTCCTGTGATAATTTCATGCCATTTTTCAAACATATTTTTTCTAAATAACAAAAACATGTTCAATTGCAAATGAGGTGTTAAAAGGCATATTTCCAGCACACATTTTCATGTTTGTTTGTTTTTTAAAAGGTGCCTGTTTCGCACACACACACACGCAAGCGCACACACACAGCGGAGATCAGTGCACACAGACGCCGGCTTCAAAAGCTTCAGCAACATTTCCCGCAAACTAATTGCCAACTTTTAGGACAAAATCCCAAGAGCTTCCCCCTCCCCACCAGTCATAGTCAGCTTCGCTTCACCCTGGAGTAGTAGTAGTATATTCACAAAAAAATGTTAAAAAAAAAAAAAAAAAATGTCAAATTTGATCAATAACAATGTGTACAGTAACACAGCAAATTCACATTGTCCTGAAACAAAACAAAACAAAAAAAAGATTTTAAAATATACAAGTATGGACGTCATGCAACAACAGCAGGTAAAAAAAAGGAAAATAAAAATCTAAATTATCATAAACGAATTTAAACGGTAGCAGACAATTTTACAACCTTAAATTAAATACTTTTCTTAACAAAGGGACTGCCAGCTAGATTAAAGAAAAACTATTCATCAGTATTCATTTGTCCAATGTTAGAAAATACTTCAAACTGATTGAAAATTAATAATAATAATAAAAGGAGGCTGTGCATTGCATGAGTGCCATCGTTTCATTTTGTCCTTCGCTCCCTGAACACGCCACCAGCAACACTAACGACGCTGCCGTGCCAGTGGAACATCTCATCATCAATATACACGCGCACGTACAAACACGCGTCTTCGGAGTGTGCTTGGTGATACCCGTTGAGTGTATCGCCTGTCGAGCGGTGAGATGAGAGACGGAAACGAAAAGTTGAAAGGCCAGACCTTCGGCGACATTGAGAATGCAAGGAACCCCCGAAGCCCCCCCAGAAGTCAGTAGTAACGTGTTCATGTGCTATTAAAGTGCAAGACTCACTTGGACGCCCACAGGCTCTTCAAAAGCGCGTTCCCAACCGCCGCGCCGCCGCAAATCAGCCGAAAATGAGAATTTATTCACAACAAATCACATATCTTGGTTCAGCTATCTAAGCCAGCCACGTATTGTGGCAGGCCGGACAATTAAATGCTCTTCCACTAGATGGCGTTAGGTACGATTAACTTAATACAATAGAGGCAAGTTTACATGCAGTGAACCCCCGCCTATTTGTGGTTCGCAAGAAAGTCCAAATTGGTGTCACGGTAGTATGTTGGCAAAATACTCTATTGTTTTAAGGTCCGAGTTTAGCCAGGGCTGTTACGGAGAGTCTTCGCCACGTGGAAATTTTTGCTCTGCTGAGCGGCTTTTAAAAAGCAGAAGCTAAACACAACATCGTTATTCATTTGACGGATTGAAGAAGGTCCAACAAGTTACACTTCAGTAAATTTGTGAGTAAATTAAGTGGATTATTTTACTATAGCATATACGCTTTGTGACATTTTTGTTTGGTGGTGTGCCATGAGATTTTTCTAATATAAAATCATTCGCTGTTTGTATTTCCATGTTCAAAAACATTTGCAATGTGTCTAAATGTCTTGAAAACATGTGGAAGGGTAAGTTTATGGCTTTTTTTTTTTTTTAAGTAATTATGATCTCTGTTTCGCAACTTTTCATCTAGTGCAGGCGGGTCACGAATGCAGTTAACGAGGTTCACCATCCATAGACCTGATTAACATCGGCACCATTTTTAGGGAGGGCGTTACTAATTACTTGCAGTTTTTCATTCTTGTCGGCAAGGCTTGATCCCTTTCTGTTGACTGTACTTTTTGTGCCACATTAAGATTTTTCCATCGCTGCGCAGGTGGGCGAACGAGGGTTGGGAAGCGACACCTAAGAGGCGACAACGACGCAGTGGCGGCGGGAGGCGCGTCTACTTCCAGAGTTCCTGCGAGCTGTCCTCGATGGCCCAGTCTCTGACGTTGGGCAGCGCCAGCGGCTCGCTCTTGACCGACAGCGAGTTGACCAGCTCGCAGTGGAACTTGCGGATGTGCCGGTAAAGGTCTCCTGACTGCGTGAAGCGGCGCTCGCACCATTTGCAGGCGTGTGGCTTCTCGCGGGTGTGCACCACGGCGTGGCGGCTCAGGTTGTGTGAGTACTGAAAGCTCTTGCCGCAGGTGGCGCATGTGTAGGGCTTCTCGCCCGAGTGCGTGCGCTCGTGGCGCTTCAGCGTGTACATGCAGGAGAAGGTCTTGCTGCAGATGGTGCACGTGGGTACGTTGACGTCGCCTCCAGCCGGCTTGGCACGCACGCCCTCCTGCTCACGGAAGTGCGAGCTCAGGTGCAGCTGCAGGATGTGCGGCGAGGGGAACACCTTGTTGCACAGCGGGCACATGAAGATCTGTGTGTGCGGCGCCGCCAACATGTTGGACACGTACGGCAGCAAGGCGCCGTCCGTGCCGCCCGCCGCCGTCTCGGCCGGGACGTCGTCGCCGGTCGGCTTGTCGTCGCGCTCCAGCTCCGACGCCAGCGAGGCCTCACGCAGGGCCGAAAGGTGCGCCTCCAGTCCCAGGCGCCGCTGCACCGACAGCGGGCCTCCCACGCCGCGGTGCCCCGGCGCCTTGCCGCTGTGCTCCATCTCGTAATCCCCGCCCGCCAGGTCCTCGTCCTCGTCCGACACCACGCCCCTCTCAACCTTCACCCTCACGGCAAGCGGGCTCTGGAGGCTGTCCGGCGGGGAGCCGCCGCCGAAGTAGTTGGTGTGGTGGTTGACGCCGGGCGTCGGTTTGACGGACAAGTCCAGGACGCAGTCTGCGTCGTCGCTGGCCAACCTGCTGTGGTGTCCTTGTGAGCCGGCGGAACGCTGCGACCTCTGCGAAAGGGATCCGGTGGAGCTGGACGGGCTCCCAGCAGGTGACGCAGGCTTGACGTCGGCTTCGCCGTGGCACGGGCTGGCGGGCGCTACCACAGCGGGCGTTCCCGGCCTCTCAGCGGAGGGCATCCTCAACCAAAGCGCCCCCGCCTCAGTCTTGCCCTCATCCTCGTCATCGCTCAGGTCGGCGGCGGCGGCGGGCCGGCCCACCGAGCCGTCCGAGAGGCTGTCAGCCTTATCGGAGCAGCTGGAGCCGGCGCCGTCATCTTCGCGCCGCGTGCTATCCGCCTCAGTGGCCGTGGCCTTGCGTTTGAGCCGTTTCTTGCACACCTTGACGATGTCATACATATGCAGGTAGGACGCAGCGGCCAGTACATCCTCCACGGGCAGGTCCTGGAAGCGCAGCTTGCCCTCGTACATGAACTCCAGCAGCAACGAGAAGGCTGGCGCCGTCACGATGTCGCTGTTGAGGTGCACCACGTCGCGCTTGTCCAGCTGATCCTTGTAGAAGAGGTGGAAGTACATGCTGCACGAGGCCAGCACGGCGCGGTGCGCACGGAACTGCGCCTCACCCACCAGCACCGTCGAGTCGCACAGGAAGCCCTGGTGCCGCTGCTCGCTCAGACACTGGAGCAAATGTCGGCTGTGGTCGGGGAACTCCATCCTGCTGTCCTCATAACCTGCACAAACGGTAAGAAAACGCTTTTTGATGAAATTTGATTTAGATTTCATGACATGTCTGAGGAGGACAATTAAACGAGGGGTTAAACATACACATAGTCTCGTTATCCCAAATGTTTTAATAGTATGTAAAAAAATGAGTGGGTTATCTTTACTGTTTTTTTCTAAATTGTGCCCATGTCATGTATTTGGCACCATAAAAGAGGTTATTCTCCCAAAAATTTTACCATGAGAGAAAACGTAATTTCTTCCAGTAGATTAATTCAAAACATAAATAAATAAAACAGTATTCTTGTCTATTTGGCAGTCGGGTGGCCACATACAAGGAGTTCTACACATTAAATTAAAATACGGTTCTTTCGGTGGTTAATTTATTTAAACAAAAAAATATATATTTTGCTCTTGTCCATTCGACACTCAGCACCAAAAACAAAAAATGCTTCGCAATAAATTGGAGTATGCTGGAAAATGGAATTCATTTCAGCGTGTTCAATTCAGAAAGTGAAAAAAATCCATTTGTGCTCTTGTCTATTTGACGCTCCGACACAAACAAATCAATAAATGAGAATCTTGTGGAAAATGTCATTTATGTCTCAGTTGTTTCAAGATAAAAGGATTTTAAAAAAAATATGCTCATCATCTACATAGTGCACGGTGAGTTAATTTGAATATAGTGGAAAAAGTCTTCATTGACAAAACAATCTAATTGTCCTCTCGTCATCCAGTGCCACACAGTGCATCTCCAAAAATTCAACCATCGCAGAAAATTCAAAATTCAATAAAAAAAGTCACATTCAAATTATATCGAGTCGCTACGCACAGAGTTAAATAATTCTTGATTGAATATTTCAAAACTCAAAATTTACCACAACCGCACAAATTTGATCATTACATAAAAATCAATGATTTTTAAAACAGAAATGAGCTACTTTTAAAACGGACTTTCCTAAAATCATCAATTTAACTGCAATGCTGCAATTACTTTTTGAAACATTCTTTGCAACTAAAATACTTCCTAAGTAAGGTGCGCCTTCATTTCTAGTATGCTGCAATATTTGTGCTGCCTCGTCTTTTCTGTGCTGTGGCCCGCCGCTGCTCCTACGCTGGTTATTTTTATGAAGCCACTTTGGCCTGGCCCGCCACGGCCCTTTTAGCTAACTGCCTTTCCACAACAAACACACCTACCTAACCGCCACCTCCGCACACGGCTTGACTAAACTCAACCATGGCCCCCCTTCTTACCCCCCCCCATCTTACAAAGACCCACCTGTTAACCACGTCGCTTTGTCCCGCCTGAGAAAATACATGCTGCCCGCTCGCTCGCTTTTCTGGCGCTGCTCGTTAGCCCGAACGCTTAAATGGCCTCATTTGAATGAAGCCTCGGCAAGAATGGACGAGTGTGTGTGGTGTGTGTGCGACTTTTAATGAGGGGCTGGGGAGGGTGTGTGTAATGGGGGTGGGGGCTTACGGGGACAAGGGTGAAGTTGCCCCTCCTCTACACACGCTCCCAAGACGTGGTCTTACGAGAAAACCCTTTGCACATCCTCCTCCTCCTCCTCCTCTGCCCAGAAGACGAAGAAGAAGATTTACAATACAATCACTGTAAGTGCCCCACTCGTCACAGCATCAATCCTAATCCTTAAAGATGCCTAAAAATAAAGACGCGGGCATGGACCGGCCCCGGCCCCGGTCCTGGTCCCGGCCCGGCTCGGGGGGGGTCCGGGACGGACAGTGAGGAAGACAGGCAGGCAGGGAGGGAGGGGGTGAGCAAAGGGGGGCTTATCCACATCTGATCCAGCTGACGGGGGCCATATGGCAGCTGCTAGCCAGATAAAGAGATTACGACGAGCAGCGAGTGCGATTACAGCTGTCTAGCCAATTCGGACAGCGCAAAGCTGAAACTTCTAAATTAGGATCCTCTGCGCTCTCGAGTGCTTGTGCTTGCACCCGGCCGCCGCTTTCCAGTCATTTTGAAGTCGCCTTGCTCGGAATAAACTTGCCTTTGAGATTTCAGACTCGCACGCTTCTTCCAAGCGACATTAAATGACAACCCGCATCATTTAAAATCACCTCGGGAGTTCAGAATTTAAAGAAGCAATCATAAAAGCCTCACTTACAGTCCGTGCTGATGATCAAGCAAATAATTGACTCCCTTTTGCTCACAAAACCAGAAAATAAATAAAAATAATCCGGGTGTTTCTCATCCACACTATCTGAAGCAAAATAATGGCTTCGTTTTCAACTGTAAAAACATTTCCAATGTGACTGACGAGGAACGCTATTTCCACTTGACCAATGGCTTTCTAGCCCGTATTCGAACAACAGCCAAACAAGAAAATTTAGAATGCGTCGGCTCGGTCCTAACTCAAAGGTAAATCAAATAATCCTGCTCCAAGTCCCCACTCGGGCTGCAGTGCAGCGATCGATACTAAACAACAAGAGCCCGGACGAGAACATTTAAAATGCGGATTTGACTACTGAAATAAAACGATCCATCTTCTACTCCACGCTCGGGGCTGTCAGTGGACAAACAAATTAAAAATGTGTCAACTCAGTCTTAATTTCTCGTCCACACTTGAGTAACAATAAGACCAACTGCCAAAATGAGAACATCTAAAATGTTGAAGTCGCTCGTAAAGTTTTTTTTTGTTTAATCATCTTGCTTCTCGTCCACACTCCAACAACAGTAACACCAACTGCCAAACAAGAACATTTAAAATGCTTGAATGTGAACTTTGAAGCGAATATGATGAAGAAATGACACATTTCAAACACTTTTACTCCATCTCGACTTGGAAGTCAATGGCTGAGGAACGCGAAAGAAATTAAAACACCCTACCCTCTCGTCCGTACTTGAGCATTCCTAAAGCCCCGTTGGCCAACTCTCTTAGCACACACAAACACAACACACACACACACACACACACACACACACACATGTCATAGGAGACGATACCTGCAGCGGTACGCATCCACTTGCTTACGTCCAGTGTGGCCGAGGAGCTGGAGCTCTGTGGCTTCCTCGTTCTCTCTCTCTCTCTCTCTCTCACGCTCGTTTGTCCGTCCGTCCTTGCCTTCCCTCGCCTCGTCTGTGAGTGGGTAGCGGTTGAGCCGGTGAACGCGCACGAGGAGGAGGAAGCAGGAAAAAAAAAAAAAGACGAAGCAGCAGCAGCTCGCTGTTGAAAGTGTGAGGGACAGATGCAAAGTGCCGGCGATGTTGGAGGGGGAACCAGATACCACCTCCTCCTCCTCCTCCTGCTACGAACTGACACACACACACACACACGCACACTAAAACTCTCCCAGGCTGCTTCACAATAAAGGGCCAGGGAGGGAGGGGGCAGTGAGGGAGGGGGTGGTGGGTGGATGGCAGCCTGTCAGCTGCTCTGACATCATCCTCAGATGGAGATGCTACCTCCAGCTGTGCTCTTTCTACAGCCATATGCTGCCTCCTCTACACTCCTGCCACCAGACTCCTCTTTCATTTCAACCAACAACTTTGTCGCCCCCTTCTACTCACCCCACCCCCTTTCTTTCTCTGGCTGGGAAACGACATGAGCGACTAACAGCAGCCGCAGCAGCATTTAGTTGTATGATTTTTTTTTTTTTTAATTTGCCCAAAGAGAAAGCACGGAAAACTTCCCAAATTAAGGCCCACAAGTTGTTTGAGCAGCTTTTCGCCTCCCTCTGAGACAAAAGGCACATTTGCAACTGACAGACGCACGCAGCTGATATTGTTTTCCACTTTTTCACGCTCCAGCGACACTGCCGCTCGTCTTGTATTCACTCGTTCATTCATCCGTCCCCCCTTCACCCCCTCGCTCGGACAAGCTACGATATGCGGGAACAATAGAGAACAAACACGCATTAAGGAGTCTAATGAGTACAATTTTTTGCATCATCAACACGCCGTTAGTGAGAGTGCGCGTGTGAATTTCTAAGAAGATGAACTCTCGTTACGTTTTCATTCTCAGGAATATCAGTGATGTTGAACCAGGACATGTTTAGTGATCCTAAAGTGTGAGAAACAAGAGAGAAATCCAAATATTGTTTATATCTCGCGAGTAACTACATTATTAACTATTGCATTACACATATAGGATACAAACCATTTTCAATACTAAACAGAAAAAGTTTAATTTCTGGGACCAATCGATTTATTCAGACAATATTAACTAGCTTTTGAAATTGGAACAAAAACATGTTTTTTTGTTGGTTTTTTTACAGTAGCATATTACAACTTAAGATGGAGAAAATGACAGAAAAAAAAAGTTGGCCAACTTTTGTCTCTGTTGTAAAGTAAAATATTAAAGTTTTGTAAAACAGTCAAATGTTCTGCCAGCAATTCATATCTATATTGTAAGCGTTAAGGGACCAAAAAAATAATTCATTTTATAAATTATATATTTTTTTAATTAATCAGCTGATTAATCGGTCATAGGAGCCATTTCGCATGGCCCGGCAGTACAGTCGACGAGATCTTAGCACGGCCGCCTCACACTTGGAAAGTTATGAATTTGAATCTGGGCTGTGATGTATTTTTTTTCCAAATTATTTTGGTGTCTCTGTGAAAATAAATTAATTTAAAACGCATATACCGATATTTTTTTCTCATGTTGTGATCGCCAGTACAGAGTGTGTCAATAAAGTTCCAGGACTGGTCCCACAAAATATATAATTAATTCACAAACCCAATCTACGAGTTTTCCCCATCAATATAGGCCAGGTGTTCTACATGCTTGTCTATAAAGAACTCAGCGCTTGCTTCTTTTAGTGTGTTTGAAGAGGTTAGAGTCGTGCAGGAAAACATACGGATGCTTCCTCATAACAACTATGCCTTCTCACACTGCACTGAGCATCTGACAGTTCCTGACTGAGCTGCTGGAACAATTCCTCACTCACCTAACCTGGTTCTGTTTTTTTTTTTTCTTTCCCCTAACCTCAATTATATCATCAAGCCGACTCGTTTGGAAGATGTGGACTACATCTAATTGGTCGTGATGACGGAGCTGTGGAATATTCCAGGAGAACCCTTCAGGAGTATATGAAGGCGTGTCGGAGAAGGCTAGGAAAGTACATTAGACTCCAGGGGGATTGCTTTGAAGGTTAAAACTTAGTAGTTTAAGTTTGAAAAATATAGATTGTGTTCTGACACACCTCATACATAAGGGGGCCATCACGCCAACAAAACAAACTCATTCGACCCATTAATCGTCTGTATCTTGTAAAAGCTCTGTCCTGACTGTAAATCTGCCATCTGTCATCATCAGTGAATGACTTGGTGTGCAACATTTCGAAACTATTGATGGATAATTGTTTAAATGCGCCAAGTGGCGCAAACTGAGAAAAAAATATAGATTTAAATATTTTTAATCTGTAATTCCTATATGAGAGGATTCTTGGAATTTTTCTTTAAAAGTTTGAGAGCCCCTGCAACTATGAACATGAAAACGATTCACTTTAATTAACACTGCAGGTGGCTCTTTAAAGTCAGTGTAATAAAGTAGTAATGGGAAACGCCTGCAACACCGGCTGCCACCTACGGAATGGTGACACATAAGAGTTTTGAACAAGTTCTTTCTGTGTATAGTTTCAAGACGATGGCGAAGCTATACATGTGTTGAAGGAGTCACGCCGAGCTCGCAGAGAAGCTAGCTACGAGCGGCTAAAAGTGGACGCGAGCGTCGAAGGGAAGCTCGCGTGTGGACTGAAGCTATGTCCTCCATAGGACTTTCCTTCCTTCCTTGCTCCCTTCCTTTAGGCCTCGCTGCTATGACAACAGCTGCTAAAAAAGGGGGGCGAGCTAACATAACACTGTCATGCTAGGGATAAGGAAGCTACTTTTGACTCGCTCCCTCAACCCCTCTCCACTCACTCAAGCGACCAAGCGCCACTTACAGGCAGCACGCTCCGACGTCCCCGGCTGAATCCTCCACGGCTTTTCCCCCGTTTCCGCCTTACGCCGACTTTGTGTCGCTTTCCATAACAGGCTTGTCGAGTCAGGAGAAGGGGAGACGGACCGTGCAGCGGCGGCGGCGGCGGCCAGATGTTTCCGAGCTGTTGCTGCCTCCGTCCCCGCCTGCCTGCCTGCTGTTTTTCTCCCCACACAACAGCTCACAACTCGGGCTGGGACTTGACTGGCAAGAATGGGAGCCAATGGTGGAGACTCGACAAGGAGCAGGAACGGGGGGGGGGGAGTCTTTGGTTCTGTCTTCTTGTTCTTCGCCTTCGTTCTTTTTCGGTCGGCGGGGGTTGACTCCTGCCAGGCGACAAGACACACACCGAGAGGAGCAAGGAGGGAGAAGCGGCTCGGACGAACCGACTGGTAGGGCGACTGTGTGAGGGGAGGACGTGCAGCCAGCGCAGACAGGAGAGAGGGAGAGAAGAGAGTCGGGCTGCGCGGTGGCTCATGGGTAGTGTAGTCAGGCCGGAGCGAGCAGGTGCACCCTCGCTCGCGAAACACCTTGACGAAACCGAAGCACCTGAACCGTGTCAAGACCACAGGGGAAAAAAGAACACACATTCCATTAATAATAATAATAATTCCAACTGATACTAAATATTTTACATGATTAGGAATTAATGTTTTTTTCTTATAGAATTATTCTTGCAACGCCCTTGAACCAACGTTCAAACTGAAATGGCTTTTATCTGCGACGTCATAATCGCTAATCAGCTGCAGTAGATTGTGTGCGTGTGTGTGTGTGTGTGTATAGATAATATTTACGTATTTTAGTTAAATTAAACCGGGGTTAAAAGTACAGGGAGAAGTATCGTTGCGCAATGCATTGTGGGTAGTATAGTCCAACTGCAGTGATGGTGTGAAGCAGGTGCATTATGGGCTGATATTTGTGCCACTAGAAACTGAATATTTGAATTGAAGACTGAATATTTGAATTGAAGACTGGATATTTGAATTGAAGACTGAATATTTGAATTGAAGACTGGATATTTGAATTAAAAACTGAATTATTGAATTGAAAACTGAATTATTGAATTATTAATTATTCAAATATCTAGTCTTCAATTCAAATATTCAGTCTTCAATTCAAATATTCAGTCTTCAATTCAAATATTCAGTCTTCAATTCAAATATTCAGTCTTCAATTCAAATATTCAGTTTCTAGTGGCACAAATATCAGCCCATAGTGCATCGTCACCTTAAAACTGGTGCATTGTGTAAAGGGCCAAATGCACTTAAATAAAAACATGAATTTATATCAATTAACTAAACAAAACAAATTACAAATAAAATGGGATCGATGTTTTTAGTGGTAGTGTTTATATCATTTAACAATTTATGAAATTACATAAAATTACTAAATTAATGCTAACTGATTTTAGTCATTCACTAAATAAAACAATGTATTAATTAGATGTTACCGTTTATGTTTGTGTAGCCTTATGGCAGTACATTATTTAAAAATTCATACAATTCATTAAAAATCATTAGTACATGCTTAATCACCAAAATGGATGAAACATAATACAACAAGAACCATAATGTCTTTAAACAATAACTGGGAGAAATCACTAGGTTATACCACAATACTGTTTTTTTATATGAAATAATCAGATTTGTATCCTCATGTAAAGAGTGAACTTTCTATCTTCTGTGTGCATCTGTGCGTGCGTGTATGTATGTATATGTCTATTTTTGTGGGTCACTGGGACAGGCACCTTGGCGGAACGTCCGGCCAGCACGGCGACGAACACGTCTCACGTCCTGCATGGGCGAAAGGCGCCCTAGTAAACTAATTGGCGTCACTAATAGGTGGCTAATGAATTGACATGATGCGGTGTCATAGCCGCGGCACTTGTTAAAATGCAAATGAATGGCGACCCTGTTGTTGCCTGTCACTTTTCCAGGGCGCCACTTTTGCGGCGTGGTGGGACAATGAGGCCCTTGTGTGTGAATGTGCACTCAAGCACACTCACATGCAGAGAAGGGAGCGCACATGGAACAACTGGGAACTTCCCAAAATATTTTATACTACATATTTGTGTGTTTGTGGCTACTTTAGCCCCTGGAATCTGAAATAAAAACTTCAAACGAGACACTCGTTAACATCAGTGGTTAACATCAGATTCCCATCTGGGCCCGCTTCAACCTACAGTACACCTTTCCACCTGTGGAGGTCGCCGTAGGTTCCATGTGGATCTCTTCACATGGAAAGCCGTTCACTGTAAAAGCTATCCAACTTTAGGCGCATTACTACTGCGCTCATTGTCATACTTGATGAAACAGTCCAACCCACTTGTAGAAGGACAATGTTTTCCTGGTTAAGTTTTTTTTTCCTGCACTCGTACCACTTTGCTTACTTGTGAATGGATGGATAGATAGTATGCTATTTAACTTTAATAGTAAACTACTGTGTTGCACCAGTAATACTATTAGGCCCAAATAACAGGCTTGTGCCAAAAACTAGTAACCGCCCATGCTCTACTATTCGCACCAAAATGCAAATGTGTAGTTTAGCCTCATTGGTACATGAACCTTAAACTAGATATCAAGGATATGGAATAAATGCTCAAACAGCTTTATGGAAAGTCTTTTCACCAGAAAGACTAGGATGCACTAATAGAATGACTGCCTAACTTGCTGTGAAATCTCTGACTAGTGGGACACCTTTGGAATAAAAATGGTACTTTGTGCATTGCTACTAAGGAAAATTGTGTATTAGTTGACATCTGCATTGTTATACAACTTTTTTGATTTGCAAACATTCATAAAGTTCTCTACTGTCCATACATCTAGACATCTGCCCATTTGTCCATCCATACAGTATAGTGAAGCAGTGGCCAATAAATACGTACAGTGAATGCTTGTCTCATTATGTCAGTAATGGAGGTGCATTATAGGGGAGACTCCCGTCCAACGTAGGAAAGGACCGGAAGGGAGAGGAAGAGATGGACAGAGGGAAAAAGAAAGGAAGAGAAAAAAGAGAGAGAGGGACAAAAACTAAAAAGAGTAAGAGAGGAAAGGTAAGCAACAGAGGAAGAAACTGGAAAAGAGAAGAAAAGATGAGAGAAAAAAACAGGAGGAGAAAAGTCCACACGAGAGAAAACGACTGAAAGAGAAAAAAGGCATGTAGAGAGAAGGGGACGAAAATATTGACAGCAAAAACAGTTAGGAAGAAAAAAATGGAAATGGAGAAAAAGACAAAATAGAGATGACAAACTGATCAGAAGACAGAGAAAGGAAAAAAGAAACAGGAAGAGAAAGATGACTTACGGAGGAAAAAGAGAAGAAGAGAGAGAGGAAAAAGCACTGGAAGACAACACAAGCCAATACGAAACGAAATAGAAAAAGTCCAGAAGAAAGACGTTAAGAGAAAGATGAGAAAAGAAAGCAAGATTTGAAAGAGAAATGTATAATATTCTTAGGATGGAAAAGGGAAATGAAATCAAGGGGCAGTGCGGAAAGTCCACAGGCAGACATTTGAAAGTCAACATTAGGCCGACCCAGAGTCGGCTTTCTTTTCCTTCTCGTCGTTCTGGAAGTGACCGTTGGGTGTCCACCGACCGGCGACTTGCTCCGCCTTTTAACTATCCCACCATAAGGCTGCCCAAAGTGCAAACAGTGAGGTCACGTTTTCCATTTTTTCCAAATGGGAAAAAAAAACGTCTTCTTTGCCTTCTAGCCGTCAAATGTCCCTCTTCCGTCTTGGTCAAAGTGGCGTGTTTTGTTGGCGGCCATTTTCTTTTGAGGCGTCAAATATTCCTGAAGTCTCAATGGTGTGCTGTCAGACTGGCTGGCGAACAGATGCTCGTGCTCACTCAGCCTCCAGAGGTGCAGCATCTGGCCGTTTGCGTGTGCGTATCCTCATGAGCGTAGAACTCAAAAGTCACACTCCCTTCTTCAAATGTCAGGATTTTGTCATATCAAAAAATAAGACCAAGAAATCATTTCAAAACTTTTTTTTACCACCGATGTGACCGGTACAACTCAATTGACAGACCCCGGCCTTCCTGTGTGGAGTTTGCATGTCCTCCTCGTGCCTGTGTGGGTTTTCTCCAGGTGTGAGTGTGAGCGCGGGTGATTGTTCGTCTTTTTGTGCCCTGCGATTGGCTGGCAACCAGTTCAGGGTGTACTCTGCCTACTGCACAAAGGCGGCTAGGACAGGTTCCAGCATGCCCGCGACCCTCGTGAGGAAAAGAGGCTCAAATAATGGATGGATAGTTCTAATTTGTTTTTCGCACAGGATTGCAGACATTTATTAGTTTTTATTTGTTTTGAAACCGTATTATTGCAGTTGTCTGTCGAGTTAGAGGTTACATTAATGGTGAAAAAAAGTTTTGAAAAGATTTACCTTGATCTAATTTTTCAGTATCACAAAAAAAAAAAAAAATACGAGCATCTAAACAGGAGTGTGTAGACTTTTTGTCCGTGTATTGAACGCGTGTGTAGCTTTTTTTCAGACACTAGGAAGGCCAACTACGTTTAACTGGCTTCTATTCCAGATGGTGCAGACTCATTTTTAGAAATGATCAAAAAAAAAGGAAAAAAGAAGCCAGCAAGTTTTTATTCGGATATGTGCTTGTCAATCAAGAATCACGCACACACACACAAACACCCCCCCCCCCCACACACACATGCCTCGTCTGCTTTCTGTTTCTGCCTCAGCATTCACACAGTAAAAGTTGGCACCGTGTGCGTGTGGGATGTTCGCACCTGGGTGTGTGTTTGTGTGTTTGTGTGAAGCCCACATGGAGCTGCGCAACTTTGGCTGTGGCCCGATGATGGACATCTGGAAGCTAAATTGGTTAATGGCACCTCCAAGCGTGCATACACGTGTGTGTGCGTGTGTGTGTGTGTGTTTATGTGGGAGGAATCTGTACATCTGTCCAGCTGTCCGTGTTGCTGGACATGTCCTCTTCTCGTGGCAATTTTTGAAACAATACAAATGAGACTCTCAGTGTGTGTATGTGGAGTGCCATTTAAAATCAATACAAATTTCAGAAAAGGGGAAGTGGTGTAAATTGATTCAAAACAACTTTGCACCGCTTTCTATTCTGGTATCATGAGTGCTTTAAGTGGGAAAAAAATAAGTGCTGGTACTCCCCTTATTCGACTGTTGCCAGGTAGAATAGGGTAAAAGCAGGTAATTATGGTAATTAATCATTCATAAATGAACATATAATAAATAGAATTACTAAATAAAACGTTAATACTTTACATCAGGGGTGGGCAAACTTTATGATTGGCGGGCCACTGTGCTGTATGTAATAACAGCGTAATTAATTACATTAATTTCTTAGCGTCCAAAATTAGCGCTTGCATATGATTTCGGGATGAAGTCGTGTTAATGTTAATTTCAACAATGTACTGTCAATAAAAACGGCAAGCTCTTTCTTCTGCTCCTTTTGACTCTCTTCCTCTGTCTTCCTGTCTCTTGCTCTTTTCTTTGCACTTGCTTTTTCTCTCTTCCATTCGTCCAGTGTTTTCACTCACAACCGTAACTGTCTTACATCTGTAAATATTCCGTTATTGATTGCTGAAGATTGTAATTTGTCATGAGTGGCGTATTGTAGTCAACAGCAACAACGGAGATATGTTCAGACCTGGTCACATCAGACACAAAGTGTGTGGGCGTGGGCGTGTGTGTGAGTGTATTTCAGAGCCTCCTCAACAGATGCACAACACTGTGATGTGCTCATATTGTGTTTATCGGGGAGAGATCAGAGAGATGTGATGTACAAGTCTATCTTCCGTCTCTCTATCTGTCTGACTGCCTGCTCGTCTGTCCCTTTCCACTCCAGATGTCAGAGGAACCAGCCAACAGCTGCGGCAATGGAGAAAATTAGCCCCCAGGCGGTGAGACGGCTAATACGCACACACACACACACCCCCACACAGGCGCACACACACAGAGGAGAAGAGAGTCACAAACATCACACACACATTCAGAAAGTGATCGCGTGGCTTCCTTTTTGAAGTGGTAAATTTCGAGTACATGACACTAAAAGACAAGTTTCCACAAATAGTCACCTTAGTTACTCAACTGCAGAAGGGGGAGGCAGCTATTAGGATGGGCGGTGTCATATTGACGGAATGCGGAGAAGAGTGTGGCCTGGATAGCACTACAAAGTTATTTGTTTGGTTCCCTTTTGTTAATGTCATTGAAATATTTGGATACTGTTGAGTTGAAAAACTGCTGGCAGTTCTGTGGACAGATGTTAGTTCGTTAGTTAAGAAGTTAGTTAGTGTTCTGGGGCTGCTTTGCACCATCCGGCCCTGAATGTCTCACATGAATAACAAACACGTTACATTTTTTTCCACAAGGCTAAATGACCTGATTTAACCCCCTAAACCCAAATGCTTTAGTTTTATTTTTTAATAGAATGTATGATTTTGGCGACTGGTGCTCTTTATTTGGCTTGCGAACCCCCCCAAATAGTGTGTTCACGTGCCTGCTTTATATACCTTAAATGTTTGGCTTGGCAACAGATGGCTTGAACCTCGATCGCTCAAAACACGGAAATGTATTTGCAAAATTTTCAAAGTCATCGTCAAAATGAGCCGAGCACAAAACAGTTGCGCTTCTGAAAATTTTCCAGAAATAAACGGAAGCCATTTATTCCTCAACACCTCTGAGGTTGTTCATCTTACGCCATCACATTGCCGTTCAGCCCAGTTGAGTGGGTGGGCGGGTGCCAACCATGAAGTAATGAGCTACGTTTCCATGTCACAACGACACCTGCAACCGATCGTCTCGTTTTTATGCCTTTTTAAAATTTGATCGCATGTTGCATAAAATCGACAAACCACATTGATGTCCAACTGAAACCAGGTCAATGACTCAGATTGAAAGTGGAAAAAAATAGATTTTGATGGCATTACGCTTGTTTTGCCACCTCTGCTTGGTGCTGTTGTTGTGCCACCACCGCTGTGCCGCCCCCCCTGGAGCCAGCGGGAACATTTGCCTTGTGGCTCCAATTCCCAGGAATGCCTAACCTGCGCCAGCTGTTGACAACATGCTACCTGTGCCAACAATGCGTGCCCGCCACACCTCAGCTGCCACTCGCGCCGTCTCCATCTGGGACTAAGATATTGTTATGTGTGTGTGTGTGTGTGTGTATTCGTGTGTAGGTGTGTGTCTGTCCCTGCATGTGTGTGTGTGTGTGTGTGTGTGTGTGCGTCTGTGGTGACCCTGTGCACATCTGTATTTGTGTTTGTGCATGTATGGATACTTTTTACTATATATGTGTGTGGGGGTGTGTGTGTGTGTGTGTGTGCGTGCGCTCATGCGCGCATCTGGAGCAGCAGAGAAGAGGCTTTTCAGTGCCTCAATTTGCCTGCCAAGCAGTCCAGATGTTTGCCGTGTAAGCCCGCGGCCAAATGGAGGAAGCTGCCCACTTACTATTATTATTATTATTTTTATCAGCGTTTTTAATATTGAGTGCTACTAAATTTAACTTGTTTTCATGTTGAGTTTTTATTGACTTTTTTATAAACAATTTCTTATTTGAAAAAGGCTTGGAACAGGACGTAATTCTATTTGGAATGAACTGACCCTTGCCACATCATCGAGGAAGTGAAATGCTGCCGATAGGGACGTTTTAAATTTCATTTTTATTATTTACTGTAATAAAATAAGACTATATGTACAATATTATTTAAAATTCTAATAACTTTTTTATTTTATTAATATTTTACTATGATTTGATTTTTTGTAACATTTAAATATATCAATAAAAAAAATATCACATTTTAATAAAAAAATCTTTTTTTCATTGCACTTTTTAAAAAAAATCTTGATAATTCTAATCTAGTTTATGAAAATTATATCCCAACAAAATAGACAATATTTTATTATATTTCCCTGTAAGTGCCTCATTGGACTGTAAATACTGTACGACCGTTGTTTTAATTTTACTTCAGCTGATGACTGAAATCATGTACCGTAACTTAAATTTAACAATTTATTATTTGAAATACTGAATTTTCGTTTCAGTTTAATGTAATTTTAAATTGATTGTTTTATTTTTTTTTATTTTAATTCACTTAAATTTGTGGAAAACAAATCTACACCCACAGATTGTATAAAATGTAAGTGCTACACCACCATTTCATTGTAAATGTATTAAATCATTTTCAACTCCACCTAAACTTCAATTGATACTTTTTTTTTTTCAAGAGAAACCTTCAAATGACTAACTTCCTTTCATTAGCTTTTGTAGCGACCAGAATTGGCATCATGGGACTTGTTTTGGTCAACAGGAGTGAAATTTATGCATTTTGGGACTAATACAGCTTATCTTATTTTGGGAGAGCAAAATAACACAACAACATGTTCAGTGATCATCAAACAGTAATTAGTTCCATCATCATGTCGCTAGGATGTTGGGGCAGATTTGACAGTGTTTTTAGTGTGTGCGTGTGTTCGTGTGTGCACGATGCTAAACCACAGAGGTGGCATCTGCCCGTGTTTGTGAGATCCATGTGTTGGGACTTCCACAGGGCTTAGTTCTCGTCCTCCTGCCCCATATGGTGAGCTGACGCCGGACTAACACGTTGCGTCCGTCCCCTGTGTGTCACCTTTCAGCCAGACTGACTGAGTAAACAACAACTGGACACTGCAGTAAGTGTTGATTCAGTGTTTGGTTCAAAAATGACAAAAAACAACAACAACAAAAAAAAAACATGATCTGATATGCTAAAGTTGATATTTCTTTTTTTTTTTCTTCAAATGAATGACCGCATTTGGAGTGCTTCAGTGACATCCCCAAATCTGCTTTTTTTGTGAAGTCACTAAAATATGCATTTTTAGATCAATAACAACAATTTTAAAGATATACAAATGAGTGAAGAGAACCGCGTGGCCTACTAATACCAAAAATCCATGCAAGTCTAATTGCAGGTTTTTTTTTTTAACAGAAGGGTCCATCCGTCCATCACAGACGGAAACACTTGTCAGAAATTCTATAAGAAGTCGGAAGACAATTATTTTATGAATAAGGATGGATGGGAGGCAGCACGATGGATGACTGTTTAGCATGCCCGCCTCACACTGCAGAGGTGCAAGGTTCGATCCCGGTCTGCGGCCTTCTCGCGTGGAGTTTGCATGTTCTCCCGGTACCTGCGTGCGTTTTCCCCCAAAACATGGTAGGTTAAGTAGAACACTCTAAATTGTCCTTGGGTGTGATTGTGCGCACGGTTGGTTGTTCGTCTTTGTGTGCGCTGCGATTGGCTGACAACCAGTCCCGGGGTGTGCCCTGCGTACTACCCGGAGACAGCTGGGATAGGGTCCAGTGCGCCCGGGACCCTCGTGAGGAGAAGCGGGTGTGATAATGGATGGATGAAGGATGGAGGGACGATTACAGAAAGATGCCCAGTCTGCAGACATAGGATGGATCGTCAAAATAGGGTGCTCATATCTGGTAACTAGCATACGATATGTTATCAAGTTTTGTGATGAGCGATGGTCCACTTAACACGAATTTGGAGTTTTGCTTTGCACCATAAGGGCAATCAAAACTTTTTATTCTAATCTATTCTATCTTGCATGTGAAGAAGTGAAAACAGGAAATGTGCTTTGCCCTTGATTGTTTGTTTGCATTTTGCTTTCACTGACGTGGTCATTGCATGTTTTTTAACAGTTCCCCTTGAAAACAGAGCTATTAAAATGGAAATGTGCCACTTTAGTCATGTTGTTGATGCAAAATTCAATGTTTTAGCTTCCTTGTGACTACTTCCCCATCACACACAGTGCCACAATGGGACGCTGGGGGATTGCAAATGAAAAGAGACGTGTCTGTCCTCCTCCTCCTCGTCTTCCTCTGGACAGATGTTTGTTCTGAAAGCTAGACGACAATTCCTGGCCAACCTCCCCGGGGGAGCCACGAGCATATTTGCACATTAGGCGTTAATGTGTTCGCTGGCTAATAGAGTGCGTGTGTGTGGACATGAAGGAGGATTGTTGGGTCTCAACAAAGGACGCGGAGGCGCGCAAGCAGGAAGTGTCAGGTTTGGAAAGAGCGGACCCTCCAGGAGCATCAAAAAAAAGCTGTGTTCCCTCCGTGTGTCACTTTGCCAGTTGTTGGAAAGCCAAACACAGTCTGCAAATCCAGATGTTGACAGATGCGCCGCCGCCAAGTGAGGCTGACGACACTTCCTGCACGCTCCCTCCGGAGACCCCTTTGGTCTTCTTTTTCTTCTTCTTGGCTGGAGTGGCACATCAAATATGATGTTTTCCAGAAGTGAGCCTCAGGGGAGTGTGAGTGTGTTTGCCTTCCAGATGTTCGATGAATAATCAAAACACACTGTTGGCTTTTCTTCCACGGGTGTGGAAGAAGCAAGCAAACAGCTGCCTCCTGCTGTGGAAGGCATACAGATAACAGAGCACCCCCTAGTGGCATGGAGTGGTTTGTGCAGTGATGATTTGAACGTAATATTTTCTTTCAAACAACTTTTTTTTAAACACACTTTTTTACATGATGTTGACTTTGGCTTTGGTGTCACCTAAATATGACATTATTTCATAGAACATAAAATGTCAGCTGTAACAATTAAAAATATATATATATATGTGATAAAATATCCTGGCCAGTGGTTTGTGAGAATGCAGGATTCTATGCTAAGGCCAATGAATCAGGTCTTTGTTTGAACGAGGTGCTTTTCTCGCCCAAGTGCTCCTTTTTTGGACATGTGTCCCATGATTACGGATACTAAGGAGACATAATAGGGAAAAAAGCATCAACACATGTAGCAATAAAAACTATAAAATCGCACTTATTGCAGCATAAAAGTAAAAATGTGCATTGGCTCCTCTGGCCCCGAGCCGTACATGTATTTTTTTTTTTTTTGGGTTGGGTCGTTACAACAGCTGAACAACCTGAGAAAGCAGACTGCTGCAACCTGGGGGCCATGCAGTGGAGGAGGGAGGGGCAGGGGGCTGTTTTTGGTGTTTTTTGAGGCATGGGGTGGCGGAGGGGGGGTGCACAACCTGTCTGCACAGGAGCAGAAGGTACACACACATACACACACACACACACACACACATTGCACATAACTGTCAATTTGAGAGCATATGCGCTGCACATCTAACAAAGAAACACAAAAGCTAACACTTTAGCTAAGATGACAACGCCACAACTAACCGGGCCAACTACTAACAGTACACAATTGAAAGAGAAAATATCCCTCTATCATACCATACATAAAGTACATACACTCAATCGCTAGCTCAGTATTATTACAGTTTAGCCTTTTGACTCAGCAGTCAATAGCATTTGTGTCCTGAATGTCATACAGTCTTTATCCTCTGTGTAGAATTAATAAAATTGGTGTCGTACTGATGAGCTAAGAGAGGAGTTGAGACATCTCAATGAACTTTATATGCTTCACTATCTGTGGATTTACCTATTTGGCAGCGTGGGGTCGGTTCTCACTCAGTGTCTGTTTGTTACGTGCGACTGGCTGTTGACCAGTTCAGGGTGGAGTGCGCCTTTTGCCCAAGTCAGCTGATGAAGGCCACCCCTCCGCCCACCTTGAACAGGATAAGCAGTGTTGATGATGACAGACACATTTATAAAGGACATCAATTATACGCATTTTTCCACTCTTGGCGGGCCGGCCCGGGGGCTCGATGTATATAGACGGAAAAGTTTTAAACAAGTCGTTCACTTATAATGAGAAACTGTTTCTACAAGTTGCTCATCATTGTCGTGACTGCTTTAGGTGTGATGCGTCCGCGGTCATCTGGTTGTGTGCTGCTTCCATTAGCCAGGCCAGTGCACAGGAGGTGACCCAGAAGAGGTCCACGTATGCATGTTGGACCATGCTGGCTGCCGAACGCTGCTGCTGCACAGCACACCTTGAACACTCCGACTGCAGCTGCTCTTGTCGTCTCTTGTGTGCATGAGTGTAGATATACACACGCGTGTCTGTGCACTCCCCCTTCACCTCCTGCGCGGGGGTCCGTCTGACCGCAGCTGTCCTTACCTCTCTGCAGGTCTCCTGGGCTGGGCTGACCCCTCTGTCTCTTCAAAGCTACCCCGGGTGATGGGTTGAAGGGTGCAGCTTCTGCTTCCTCAAGCTTTGGGAGCTGGGGCTGGAGTTGAGGTAGGGATGAGTGTGTGGGGATCAGGCGCAAAAATGTTGCGTGTGTATGTGTGTGTTTAGCAGTGGGGCAAAGACAGGAGGTTTGGGAATGAAGGGGAGGGGCTATTATTGGAGGCAAGCGGTAGAAGTTTAGTTGAACTGTTGGCCTGAACTCACCTCTGTCAGCTGTGTGTGTGAGTGAGAGGGTGCTCACGTATCCATAAACATGCTCAACAGACTCATAATAAAAACAGGTTCAAGCCCAAGTAAAAATCAACATCTCGCTGATCTTAAATTACTTGATAAAGCCATTTAATTGTAAATGTTGCTTTTTTTTTGCTTAGGTTAGTTCCTGTCTTGCGTTTGGATTGTGTTGGGCAATATTTGTGTGCATTTTATTTCATGAAACCATGATTATGGAGTGTATGACAAACAATGACTTTTCAGTCATGTTTTCAATGCTTGCTATAGTGTGAAAGTAATGATTTAGATTGACATTAAATGATTAAACAGTTTTTTAAGAGTTTGTCTTCAGGTTAATTTTAATGCACTTTTAAAATACAGTTAATATAAATGTTTTGTAGCAGAGTAATAAGTGATCTGAGAATATTGCATCACTGTGAAAATGGCAAGAAAGTCAAATCTAAACCTTCCCCTATATATGGGTGGCCAGTGGGCTGGCGCCGCCCCTGGGCACCTTGATTTACAAAGTTAATTCATTTTGTGACCAATCTTGGAATGCCACTTGCTTGTGCAGTAGGACAGGGGCTATAGGGACTGGACTGACCGAAAAATAGCGAAAATCTGTGAAAAATTGACTGCCTTTATAATAATATTGGAAAAGTAATTACAAATATTTGTATTTTTCCATTTGTTTTACTCCCCCAAAAATCTGGACTCAGCAAAAATGTACTGACAAAAAAACTATCAAAGAAAAAGATTCTATTTGAGGTAGTTCCACTGTTTGAGGCATATTGGTCAGAGAGTGAAAGGTGTGTTCAAAGAAGGTCCTCTTTTCCCAATTTGACCTCAAAATGTCTGCCCTGCATTTATTTTATTTTTTGTAATGGTTACTGAAGGCAGAAATGAAGAATTTAGAACGCAAATAAAGTGCATAAGTTTACAAATTAGACTTACCGTTTTAATTTTCATCAAGAATTCCAAATTGTAATATTCAGATTTTTGGACTTACGTCAATGAGTATTTCATAATGTGGAAATAGATAATGAAAAAAACAAATATTGGAGTACAGTCTATCGACAACCTTTTCGTGAGCACATTTTTCGAGGAACTGTCACATTTGAATGAATGCCGGACAGATGTGTCATCATCAACGCCACTTATCCTGTACAGGGCCATGGGGGAGTGGGGTCACGTTGGAGCCTGTCCCAGCTGATTTGGACGAAAGGCCCACTACACCCTGAATTGGTCACCAACCAGTCGCAAAGCACACACAGACACCATCACTGAGTTGGGACTGATCCAACGCTGCCCACACACAAGACAGGGAAGTGTACTACGACACCATCAGTGACTTATGTTGGACTCACATTCACAGGCGGATGGAATGCCAACACCATCAATTATACAGTTCCTTCCATTCGAAATGAACTGTTCCAACAAGTGTGTGGTGGAAAAGGCACATGCTGAACATCTGATGGCTTTGTCATAACCACTCAACAAAACAAAATGGCCGCCACGGTAATTGTCGATGGCTGATATTTGACACCTGATTCACCCAAAGGCGCCTTGATGGTTCTGCACTCTTCCTTATTATGTGTTGGTGACACCTAAACTACGTCACGTAAATTAAAAAAAAATGAAGAACTGTTAAGTGGGTGTCACATGTATCTGTAATATTGCGCATTTCTTTTTAAAACTGAGATACAAAACGACACCAACCATCAGTCACCTTTTAGCAAACCGCTATACACCACGATATCGCGCGAGATCTGGCTTCCTTGGTCCAACGAGGCCGCGCGGGATGTTGGAATGAGATGAAGAAGATGGGCTGGAGCGGTCAGCTGTGAGCGCTCTCTCTCCCTCTCCCTCTCTCTCTCTCTCTCTCTCTCTCCCTCTCTTGCTCTCCCTCTCATTCCCTCTCTCTCTCGTCTCTCTCTCTCTCTAAAAAAAAGAAAAAAAAAACGCCAAGACCGCTAGAGACGCCTCAACAATAACGCCGAAGATAACGCCGAAGATCTAAAGGTCGGACGCAACACTGTCATTTGTGTGCGTGAGCGACGGGAAAAGGAGGGAGCAAGAGGGAAAGAGGTGGGCTGACGTGTTTTTTTTTTCCTCCGAGTGACGTCAGGAGCTTCCCCCGAAAGTCCAAACAAGACGTTGATGCGGTCACTCCAATAGGGAGTCCACCAGGATGAATATCCCCGCATTCGGGACTAAATTGGGACTGTATTAAGCCAAGACTAAATAATAAACTAGGAAGACTTCTTTAAGACAGAGACAAGCGAAGAAAAGCACAAGTAGGATCGCGACTGCACCTGCTGTTTCAGGTAAACTATCAAGCTAGCTACGATGTGGTTAGCATAACACCATAGCAATGTTCATGTGTGTGTGTGTGGGGGGGGTGTCTACTTAACATTACGTTGTGTCACTGAACGTTGCGGTCTAGATATTTTGCTATTTCACGCTAATCTCAACGGAGTGGCATACAAACACTATTTATTATGGTGACAGTGGAAGGGCGGCAACGTGCGTCAGCTTGGCAGCAATGACGCAAATGATGATGATGATTTGTACATCATGATGGTTCCCAAGCAAGGAAGCCTTCTGAAATAAGAGTCCGACTGAGCTTTATAACGTTACAAGCACCAACCCCCCCCCCCCAATGTCATTGTACATTCTTTCGTTTCACTTTTTTAAAGGTCCCATGTCATCAAAATCCAATGTCCACTGTTTACATAAGTCAAAATGAGACTGACGTGGTGACAAGTTTGACATTTGTGTGCGTTGTCGATTTGCTGCAATAGCCAATTGAAATGCAAAACGCAGGAAAATTGAGCTGATCACAATTAGCATTGTTTTGACATTAACACACGACTCCTCAAGTACCCACCCAGCCACTCTACTCAAATAGGCAAGAATATACAGGACATCCTGGACTGGAGAAAAATAGGAAAGTTCTGTTCTGTTTGAGGGAAGTTGGAAGTTTTTGATAACTCCTGTTTTTAATACTGGGACCATTCGAAAAAAAATGGTCTTGAGAATGGTAACAGAGATAGTTCTGGTGAGTACTTGTTTCCAGCTCACGGTTGTACTTGACTGTTCGTGAGCAATATCGTTAGCCACATATTATATAGTCTGCAGCTGATAGCAATAGTAGGTGGGAATCATTTAAGAAATATAATCAATGATAGACGAGATAATGTATAGTGTGCTACCAATCACAGCATAGCTGTTTCCCATATTTAAATTAAGGAGAGCAGTGATCCAATCAGAGCCATGCTAATTTACATGTCAAATCAATATTCATCACAAATCCAGTTGACTCATCTACCAGGTGTTTTTAGTCAACTAGAATAGCTTAAAAAGGGCATCCTGGGCATTTCATACCAAAATATTCTTGCACACTTGATAAAATGTCATCATAAATTACTTAATAAATAATAATAAACGAACAGGTGTGGCAATCAACATTAAATTGTTCAATATCTACGTATCACAAATGACTCTATCTTTAGTTGGGCACTTACTGTACCATGCATGAAACAGCTAATAGCCACCCTTCTTGGCATCACAAGACCCACTTCCCCCTTTTTTTTCCCTTTGAAAAAATATGACATGTTTAGCTGTGTTTTTCCAAGAATATTTTGAGTTTGTCGAAAAAGATGTTTGGGCCCGGCCGGGTGCCCATCCCCCGCGAGTAATGGGGTTCAATGTGCAGACAATTCAAAAATACATTTTCCATCATGTTCTCTTCAAGGTGTCTGAGAATGGAATTTCCTTTGTAAAAGTTGCCTGGCATGTGCTTCCCCTGGCATGGCTGGCGCATCCTGCCAGTGGCTATCACCATGGCAACCGCCAGCCTGGTGACAGGGGGGTCTCCTCGCTCTTCATCTCAGCCATCGTCTCTTGTTTTAGCCTCTCTCTAAAGCACAGTTCTAGTGAGCCGAGCAAATGAAAGGCGACATTTTTATTGCGTGTGTGTGCGTGTGTGTGCGTGGGGGTGTGTGTGGGGGTGTGTGTGTGCGTGTAAGGGTGTGTTCCCGGCTTAAACCATGACACCGCAGTTCCTCCCGCCCTTGGTGGCGGCGGCGGCGAAGAAGCGAGCTGATCCGAATACTGATTGATAACCGCCCGCTGCTAGGTAGCCCAAAGTGTTAGCTCAGCCGCCGAAGTGCTAATCCTCAATTGACGTGGCGGCGGCGCAGCACTGTTGTTGTGTAATTCAGTGCAGTGGAGCAGGGTGCATTTGAGGTGAGCACGCCACCAATGCGGGGGAGAGACGATGCAGAGAGTTTAGGCAGGCAGAGTGTGTGTGTAACTGTGTTTTTCTATTTTTTATTATACTGCTATTTATAGCCCATCGCATGCTCTACTCCACAGTCCTGAGATGCTCTGGCACCTCCCACACGTGCAGACACAGCAGCCTACACGCATCATTCGACATGCAGGAATAACACAGCACTCTAGATCAAGATGAATGAAAGAATCAGACGTATTTGTCTGGCAAGCAAGGTCACGTTCTGGCTGGTGCCGGAGACTTTACCACGGGCAATCATTCGAGTCGCACGTACGGACGAGTATGTACACACAGAATATACAGCGGTACCTTGATTTACGATTGCCCTGAATGAAGAGTTTTTGAGTTTAAAGTCACTGGTTGGTTGTTTTTTTTCTCTTTGTCGCTTTCCCTAATTTTTACCCTTAGTATTGCGTTTGCAATTTAATATGTGATTATTTTTTTCGATATCCTCTCTCGATGTATTTTCATAAACACAATAAATTTCTGTTATATCAACATCATCAAATTTATTGTGCATGAATATTTGGTTTTATAAGTTAGGTTTGTGCTAAAATAAAGGCAAATGAACCATGAATTAATATGAAAGATAGTTTATTCAAATTAATTTTATTAGTGTTGTGAACCTGTAAAACACTTTGACATACAGTCTTTTAGGTGCACGCATGCACACACATGACAAACGCTTTTGTTGTAGCATAAAATTGTTGATTTTGTGTTGGGCGCCACGATAATAGACTGGTTAGCACGTCGACCTCACAGCGCAGAGGTCCTGGGTTCAAATCCGGCTCCCGGCCTTCCTGCGTGGAGTTTGCATGCTCTCCCCTTGCCTGTGTGGGTTTTCTCCGGGTACTCTAGTTTCCTCCCACATTACAAAAACATGCATGGTTGGTTGATTGGACGCTGTGAATTGTCCCTAGGCGTGATTGTGAGCGTGCATGGTTGTTTGTCTTTGTGTGCCCTGCGATTGCTATTGGCTAGCAACCAAGGTGTACTCCGTCTAGTGGCCAAAGTTGGCTCGGGTTGACCCCAGCATGCCACGACCTTCGTGAAGAAAACCGCCTTGGATAATGGCTAAGGTGGGACAGCAATGACTTTGATAACGTTGACGATCAGTAAGTTTTCATTAAAAAAAAACCAAACAAAAAAAAACTACTGAGCAGCTAGGAGGGAGGCAAATGTATCGGTTTTATAATTTTCTTCCCAAATCTGACTCTTTTGCTTTGTTATTGTTGACTATTTTGTACTAATCGGTGGCACAGCGGTGAATTTACCACTCTCGCAATTTTCTTTGACGATTGACCGACATGTAGCATACTAGCAAGTGAAACCAGTTGTCGTCGTGCATCGGGACATTGAAAAGGTGACTGCCCGCTGCTCTTTTGCTTTATTATTGTTGACTCGTCATTGATTTTTGCATCATTTTCTCCGATGATGTGTGCCAAACATGTTGCCTATTCGGAAGTCATATTGGGTATCTTCTCGCATTAAAACTTCAGAAAGCCAACTTCCTGCTTTTCTTGTGCTTTGATTGCTATTATTTCTTAGCTGTATTGCATTGAACAGCCACGATACAAGTGAACATTTTCACTTTCTTTGATGAAAAGTGACCAATATGTATAGCTTGTTTGGAAGTGAAATTGTGAGTCTTCCAGCATTGGGATTTCAGAAAGCGGTCTTTCTGGTGCTTTTAATTATTCTCGCCTCACATCGTCATTGTAAAGAGACGAATGGTTTTGTGGTCTGTGTCACGCTTCACCTCTTTTGCCATTGGTGGTTCCACTGAACTGAAGCCTGATGTGCAGGCATTGGCATATGATTACCAATCGCTTCTCAGTCTTAAAAGTGATTGAATAGCAGAGAATATGAAAAAATAAATCTTTTAATTCCCCCCCCCCCTCTCATTTCATTTCCTTCCAGGCTGAGTCACTGCCGGTGAGGAGGAAGGTCTGGAGCGGGAACAGGAGAGGAGGCGGCGGCAGTGGCGCAGGACGAGAAGAAGAAGCAGGGAGGGAGGGAGGGAGGGAGATAAGCCACAACAGGAAGCACCACGAATCACACACGCACGCTGAGTATTTGGTGTGTCGCGGAGAGAGTGACTGCGTGAACGGCGAAGGAAGGAAGGAAGGGAGGGAGAGTGACGTGAGGCTGGGAGAACCGCCCACCTCCTCCACCTTCTCCTCCTGCCCGGCGCTCTCTGTGAAGCAGGCGTGTTAGCGGCAACACACTCGGCGTGAAGGAACCATGAGCGATGTCACCATCGTCAGAGAGGGATGGCTTCAGAAACGGGGTGAGTACGTCCGCTAACCCCCCCTTCTTATTCTTCCTGCTCTTTATTGTCATCATCTCTCCTCTCCGGCCTGGCCTCACCGGTGCCGCCACATGTGCCGGTTTGTGATTGGTGCGTGCAAGCACATGGATGTCTGCAACTTACAGTAGCTTGTGTGTGCCTGTTTTTGCCGCGTCTCTTTATTACTATGGGCTTGGCCGGCTGTTTATGTGCTGGCGTGTATGGGAATGTGAATATATGCGTTTGTGTGCGTGCATGTACTGTATGTGTTAGCCTGCAGTCACATTGCTGCATCTGTCAGGGGCAGCCATCATATACTGACTGTGACATCAAGTTAGTTCTGTCCGGATTCATTCACATAGCTTCTCTGTAGCGCTGAATGTCATAAAAGAGTCATATGACACATGGTAGAGAGGGGTATAAAGGGGGGGGGGTGATTGTGGTGGTAGGGGGTGCAGTGACAACACATCCTGTTTACAGCCTCACTGAATACAAACAGAAGGGAAATGAGCAGAGTGGAGGGAAAGAGGCCATGTTGCAAAGATGCTACTTCTCCTTTCTGACAACCTCCGAAGTGCAACACGGTCAGTGTCCGATGTCAGTTTTATATCTGGTCTCCAACCTTCCCGTATTAAGTTTTTGTGCTCTGCCAGTGCTTACTCGTTTTTTTTTTTTTTCCAAGTGTTGTTCTTCCAACATTATAAAACCATGTATGTTGGTTTCATTGAAGCCTCAAAATGACCTTTCGGCCCACCGCCATCAAGTGATGCCATTGACCTTCGCACACATAAACCACCTCACTGCCATGGAACATATGCATTGTCTGGAAGCAAAGTCTTGAGGTGCGGCACATACTTTTTATTTATTTTAAATTGAATCCCGAACAACATAGCATGATTGATGACAGAAGACGCAAATTGCCCTGGCTGCTGTATTTGTATCATAATTATAATAATAAAAGAGGAAACGGGTGAGAAATCAAGAAGAGTGAATATCTGAAAGGCTGTTGATTATTGACTGCACAACTGCAGCTTCATGACAAAGACTCTCCATACTTTGCTTTTTCAGCCATTGATACATATCGTTGGCATTGAGCAAAATCCTCGCATCACATTTCAAGAGAACAAAAGAGTAGCTTGTTTATGAAGCCATGAAGAGAGTCATTTGCAACATTTTTCAATAGTTTGTAAATAAAAAATACGATGTTGTGATGACGTTCACCTGCAATTCAAGTTTTGAATTGCAGTAAAACTAGTTTGCGGTGGTCGGCCACTCATCCAAACGTGCAGGTCCCCAGCAGGCCATAGGTTTGAATGTGATTGTCAGTGGTTGGTTGTCGGTATGTCCCCGGTGATTGGCTGGTGACCAGTCCAAGTTGTACCACTCTTTTCACCAAAAAGTCAATTGGGATCGGCTACATCTTACCCGCAATCCTACTGAGGACGAGCACTGTAGAAAACACATTGCTAGACGGAATGAATCACTTTCTGGGTCAAAGCGTCACCACCATACAGCATTTGTTAGCTCTACAATTGATGGTTTAAATATGTTGAACATCATAAAGTCTTAAAGTATGAAGTGTGTCACTCATGTTGTACTGAGCATCTAGGGAATTCCATTTCCTGTTCCTTTCTGTCGTTATTATCACTTTTTTTCATCTTCGCGTCATTGTGGTGGCTAGATTTGAAAAAGCCCAAGAAAAAGCAAACACCAAAATTTTTAGACATTTATTGAGCTCAATGAGGTTTTATGTATATTCTTTCCAGAATACATCTTTGGTTGAATTGCAGACTTGGAGTTTATTTGATGTACGGTTTAGTGAGTGGTCGCTTCTGTGGTTTTTGAAGCGGGGATTTCCACTAGCGTCATCCTCCTGCGATGTGACGGGAGCCCCTTGGATTGTGTGAGCCAAACTGTTGCACAGGAAGTGAAAAGACGCGTAACAAGCCAGCAGGCTTGTGGGTAATGTAGGCCAGGCCTGTTGCACGGCAGGGAAACTTGTTGACCATCAAAGTCCCTCATACCGCATGAGCTGGATCGTCACATAGACACATGTAGACACGACGCACAATGGGGCGCATACTCTTTAGCTGTGTGTGCCAGCGTGCCGCTGTGATCCTCAGACAGTCGTCTGTGCATATTAAAAGGAACACATCGCCTCCAGTCACGACGCAGTGTTTGACTGAAAGAGAGGGAGAGAAGGGGATCCAGGTTGTGGGGCTGAGGGGGTGTTTTCCGTGTGAGGAATATGAATGTTGGACTGCATCATATGCTAAATCCTGTGCGTGTGTGTGTGTCTGTTGTACTGGGTCAGGGTGCTGACTCACTGTCCGGGTCGTGATACAGCAAAGACTGCAGTCTTAGTCATTAGATGATGTTGGCTGAAAGCAAGAGTGACACCTACGGACTCGCACGACAAACCTTTTGTACCTTCAAAGATTACGTTTAGTCGTGTTTCCACAGTGGCTCTATTCTTTCTTTTTTCTTTGAATGACCATTGTTGGTTTTGAAGGGAGTTAAGAGGAGGTATTTTGAACATGGGAAGAGTGTAGAACAAGTGATGCAGTTCATTGTATTTCGTACGTAGTGCTGTGCTGCGATTATATAATGGTCTACCGCACAATATATCCCTTTACTTTGATATTCGAGGTATTGGTTTAGCTCTGTGGTTGCACAAATATAGCGTCCGATACATAGCACAACAACATTCACATTTCTATTACATAGACGTTGTGTCTCACATGACCGGTTAACGCGTTCATAATCTAACATTTGAATTTTGCTGGATTGTGAAACCAAGAGCCAGCAGCCGAGTTGCTGCAGTTAAATCAGCCACATCTTTTCATATTCCAAGATTGTCGACTCTAGGTTGATTAAAACAGAGGAGCACCAATCAGCATTTGTTTTCCTCAAACAGCGCCAATATAAACCAATGTGTTGACGGAAAATAGATTTTTTAACAATGTGTCTATATTATTCTCTTCCCCCCCCTGCCCCAGAGATAGTGTTAAAGTTGCAGGTCAAACATCTTAATCATCATTTTATAGAGAGTTTTTATTGACCCACCGTGATTTACAATGACATCATCGTAAATTTCATGCAGAGGGCGCCGATAAATTTCCACATGCTGAAACGATGGTCGGTTTCTTTCCTAGTTTGGTGTGGTCCAGGAAGTCTTTATTTTATCTTCATCAAAAACGAGTGATACTTGAGTAGCTTAATTAATTTCACTCACCTTCATGGCTCAGCCCAAGCTAATTTATCATGATGCGATTTTTGGTTGTGGCCCAAATAAAGTTATTAATGCCAATGTCCCCAAGATGCACACAAAGCTCCAGTCATCAGCATACATGGCAGGCAGTGGCTGTGACAGTAGTCTGAGTCAGGTCTATATATTTTTCCTGTGTGGTGTCCCACAGCTGTCACTCCAGCAGACAGAGTCGGCCGGGGTTGCACACTTGACGTTTCTCACTTGGGTGGCGAGCAAGCCCACTGGTTGTCGTCGTTGCGAGGCAGCTGCTTTTTTTGCCAAGTCAACACAAAGCCATTTTATGATGGGTTACCACTTACATTGCAGGTCTAAGTGGGCAATTCTTGGACTGTCTAAATCCACCTTCACGTCATTTATATTGTTTGGATTTAATGAACACCTGCAACAATCTGAATTTATACACTTCCCCAAGAAGTATTGGAACAATTAATCCAGCTAAGCCATTTGCTGGCATGGCACTAGCCCATACAGCCATCATAAAAAAATTAAAATAAGCCAGAAACAAATGTTCTATTTTCATTGACAGCTCATGTGCACTCTGGCGCATCTTGATTTCTGCAGATGCAAACCTTATTTAGCCTGTCAGACAGTGCTACGCCATGCTGAGCATTACAGCGGACCGAGTGTTTTTTGTTTTTTACACGCCCCCAGCGCATCTGACAATTTGGTGGCTGAAA
The DNA here is from genome assembly GCF_059441095.1 of Idiotropiscis lumnitzeri. NCBI lineage: Eukaryota > Metazoa > Chordata > Actinopteri > Syngnathiformes > Syngnathidae > Idiotropiscis > Idiotropiscis lumnitzeri. The sequence goes on from NC_142399.1 coordinate 11,205,677, forward strand.
CAAAATAGACAAAACTTTAGACCACATGAATCGAGGCCCCGGCAGACCGATTCATGTTTGAGGGAGGACTGGCTGACTCCAAAGTTAAAAAACGCATTACAGTAATCAAGCCAAGATGTGGTGAAGGCATAGCTGACTGTTTCACAGTTTCTCCTTAAAATTCCTTCGAACAAAAGTAGACATTTTCTATGTCCTCTGTTAGCAAAATTTGATTGGCTATCTTGCCACTTTGATGAAGTAGTAGTTGTTGAAGCTTTAGTATACTTTGTGTCACCGATGATGAGGTCAATTTCTTCTGCGCTTCAGCTGCGGCTGTGCTCTATAAATAAGTTGAGTTTAGTCAAGTTGACGTTGTGTAGTGTGACTAATAGCTTTTGGTGCGAAAACCTAATTGATTGAAATCAAGCGTTTCCAGTTCAATGTAAAATAAATGTCAGTGATAATTCATGCTGACGCATGGAGTATTCTTGTCAATTAAAGGTACATATTGATTAGTTTTCGACTGAGATTTACAAAGCATTCATGGCAATGTGTTGCATCAGCCATCAGTCATATAACTAACGTCTGTCCTATTGCATCAATGTCACAGTTTCTTCCTCTTATCGCAACCAACCATATTAAACATATCTCCTTCTACTACGCCAGTCGTAAAGAGATTGCTGAAAATGACATTAACATTGTGAAAATGACACCGCTTTGATGATCAAGTGCCTTTTCTTAATGGCAGGTTGCGTAAAAAGTCCTCATCCATCACATAAAAACCCCCCTGGAAACAAAGAAATGGTGAGGAACATCACATCAACAGAGTACAGTACAGCGTGTCCTCAGACGACCGAGCCTTTCAGGGCCCCTCTCTCACCGCATCACCAATGACTTCCTTCCTCTCTTCATTAAAGCAGAGTGGGATGCTTCACTTCTTTATCTCCTTCAAATAAAGAGTGGTGCATATGGAATAAATCAGCACTTTCAAGGTAAAACAACCAGTGCTCAGAATCCAGTTCTCGTCCGAGAGATAAAGGCCCGATGATTAAAAAGGCACTTGAGTGAAAGAACGTCAGCATACCGTGTCAAGGGCGGAAAATTTCAGGAAAAATTGTATTGCGATTTTTCTGACATATAGTGCGATTTCAATTTAATTTGCCATTTTCTTCGCGATGTACATTGACATTTACAAACATGACAGAGAATGCCATTATACCATTAAAAACAATAGAAGCTATTACTGAGATTTTGTGTGGGAGGCATTTCTTTCTCAAGTTTTTAAAAACTACTCCCCGTCAAATATAATTTTGCATTATGTGAAATTGTTTATATGACAATGGCTTTTCTAAAACCCCCAAAATGTTTTGCATTTCGTACTAATTGTATATAAATCTCAGATTATATGTCAATCAAACCGTTGTCCCTTAGCAAAGCTAAACTGATTAAAATATATAATTTGGAGACCTATTATTGTGTAGATCTCAAAATGCAATATTTTGTCATATTGATGAAATATTAATATTGATGAGATTATAAATATTGAATATACGTTTGACATCGAACTTCATGATTACGTCAGACGTTTCCGTGTTCCGTACTGAAAGCATCTGCTAAATCTAATTTTCAGACTTCTGTTAAAAGTCGACTGTACACCTAAGCACTTATTTTGGGTCTTTCCCGACTCTGTATTTCACTTTCGGGATTAGCACGCTTGGCGACTCCTCGTTCACCTTCATGGTTAAAATGCTACTCGTTAGTGGGGTAGTTTATTTGTCACCACGGAGGAGATGATCCGCATCACACAGCTCGTTGCTGCTGCTGTTCATGGACTTGCTTATATAGTACAAATAAAGTCCGTGCTGCTGCCGTGCAAGATAGCTTGGCACCTAGTATTCAAGCATCCTCGTAAGAAATTACTTTCGGAGTGGGGGCGACAGTGCGACATTTTTTATTTTAATCATTTCGCCGCCGGATAGTGTGATCCGCTTCGTGAGCGTAGGACGCAAACCGCAAGCTTTGACGATCTAGAAATGGCGTCAACTGAGATCGCGATTTCGGTCCCAAAACGATAAATCGTTCAACGCACTAGGCTAAGCGGTATAGAAATTGGATGGATGGAGGCTATAAAGTTTGAAGGACGGCGGGCGGCGAGCTACAGCTCCAGCTCGTAAAGGGCGCCGCAAATGTGTCGCCCCTGCGCTCCGCCAACACAAGTTACAAAAGCTACTTTTGCCTGATGGAGAAGAGTGAAGCCGAAGTTGACTTCCGCCCCGGCTGCCGAGTTTACCTTCTGTGGGCCCCTGCGAGACAGCCGCGGTCACCGAGGATACAGTTGCATCCGCCAGCATCATCCCACACAGCAGGCAGCAGATGGCCTGGAGGGAGGGCAGCAAAACCACCATCATCATCATCATCATCATCATCATCTTTGTTGACACTCAACCCTTTCAAATGCTTCAGAGAAGACATGTCAATGAGATTTGGGACTAACTGGTTGGAGAAATACAAGAGTTATTTTTTTGCTTACTGTTGTTGTGGAGGCTAAAAATGCCAATTTTTAAAAAATATATAATTTATTGGCAGTGTACCTGTGGTGGTCAGAAGTTAAAATATATTGGGACTTTATCAAGAAAAACTTACACAAATTTTTGTCGAGATGCCTTGACGGCTAACGCACAGCCAGACTTGCCTGCATAAAGCGGAGTCGTAACTTAGCAGCATCGAAAGCCGTCTTGGCCCGGCCGTCTCCTCAGTTTAACGCTGCATTTGCCTGGTCAGATTCTGAGAAATCTGAGTCATTCTCGCAATTTTACTGAATCATTGCTGAAGGAAGGTCCGTCAATCTGTTGCTGACGGACACCCGTTTTGCTGAGTCTGTGTCAGACGAGGCAGTAAACAATTGAATGAATATCCGAGTCTGAATGCCACGTTCATGTCAATATTTGGAATGCATTTGCAAACATTTTCCCCCCCAAAATATTTTCATAATAGAGTGTGTGAGGAAAAAATAAATGTATTCCATTTGGGGATTTTGTGACATAACAAAATGTGAAAAGAGTGTAATGCTGTGAATGCTTTCCAGATGCATTGCAGGCATTTCTAACCATCAGTTACTCACAGTTTTTGGCTGTTCGCAGCAGGGCTAGTTTTCTATACCTCGCTAATAGCGAGTGTTTACTGCTACTTGGCTCAATACTTCTTGGGTTGTACATGTAGCATTGAATCTGTCTCTGCGTACCATCGCCGTGTCCTTCTCCCTCTCCCTCGGCATTTTCATCTCTCGGGGAACTGTACCGTCGCCACTGCAAATATCAACCTGTGCTGTGGGGAGGTTCAGCGGGTGCAATGCAGCGAGGCAGCCATTTTGGCTGGACGAGTTCAGCGGGTTTGTTCTCGCCGGAGGCTGGCAGGCCTGCCTCCGGATCAGGTGGCACTGCCAGGTCTCCGACATCAATCACCAGCCACTGGCGTCTACGCCGTTGCCCTCCTCTGTCAACAACACTCCCTCTCTCCCGTTGTCCTACGTTTCTGTCTCCTCTCCGCGTCATCCCTCTTTCTCCGGCCCGCGTGGACGTAAGGGGCAGGCAGCAGACAGGCAGACACTGCGGGCTTTGTTGTGAATGGCATCCTCTTGCACATCCGGAGGAAGTGTACACGCCAGTGTGGCTTTACAAACCATCTCTATTGTCCTTTGAATGACTCACTCTACACTGCAGAGGAGAATGACAGACAGAGAGACGGACAGACAGGCAGACAGACTGGTTTTCAGAGCCTACAGACAACCAGTGCAGAAAAGACAGCTGCGGATATTTGCCAATGTCGAAGAAATCTGCAGTGAGTACAAACATGCTTGAAAGGCAGGTAGGCTACTTGGGCTGTCACGAGACACCAAAGATTAAACTTGTGTCTCGATCTCTTGTATCTGACCCATGATTTGAGTCATAAAAGCAAAGACACAACACCTACAAGCGTTTAGTAACACAATTGTTAACAACATTCAAAAGCAAAGCAGAGAAAACAAAAGCTTACAAAACTTACCAAAACATACGTTGCCAACATTAAAACGGAACATAATCAACAGAAAACTTAGAAAACATTTACAAGTAAAGAAAATAAATAAAAGTGGGTTACTGAAATATGGGAAAAAATTATTTAAACTTCTTTAGAGGACTTTTAATGAAATTTGAGAAAAAAAATCTAATTTATTTGAACCTCGATTTAAAAGCATATACACTCTGGGCTAACTTCACTTCTGTTGGCATCTTATTCCATTTGTGTGCAGCTTCACCGTGTTTACTTTGAACTCTGGACTCCACCAACTAACCTGAGTCTGCAAACCTCTGAGCCCTGATGGCTTTAAAACCTACTTCTTTCCCATTTCAGCCTTCATTTTCTCAATCGGATGTCATTGCTTGGGGAGTGGCCTCCTTTGTTCCGCAGGGTAGCGAGTCGGCGACGCACAGCTGCCGGCCACTCTCTACAAGTTGTTGCAATCATTAGCAGGAAGAATCTTTGCAAAGGCCACACAAACAACGAGATGGATTAATGGCCAAGGCGAGTGAATGAACCAACGTACAAATGAATGAAGACGATCAATGTTAATGTAGTGCTGATGGCTGCAGAGGATGTTCAATGAAGGATGTTGAGTAATGGGATTAGTTTGTAGCTCGGGATCATCAAAGCGCTGACCTGAAACGTTTGATCAGTCAATCTGGATGCATATATGCTAATGCATCACTCCTGTATTTGGGTTATTGTGAATACAAGCGTCCAAGTCCGTGTTATGGTCGCAGGTGAGCTGGAACAAGTCGCAACTCAAGCTCAGGTCGTTTTTCATTGAACCAAACAGGCGTGTTTCTGCAATGTAGGCGGAAGCTCGCGTACCAGAGACAACATGCAAACACCACATCGGAACGCCTGAGCCTAATATGAACCCTGGGACTTAGAAGTGTGAGGCACACGTGCTCACCAGCGAAAGCGATTTTTTGAAATAATTTTTTTATGGCTGATACAGATACCAATTAATCAAGGAGGCCGATAACCAATATTTGGGGCCGATATTCATTTGCGGTCAAAAGGGGAAATGCAGTATTGGCATGAAAGATTTAAATAATACAAATTCTTAACTCTGTTGAAATTACTATAAGCATGTTTATGGAACAACTGTTCAGATCTGTAACATTTTAAAATGTTTTTTTTTTTTTTTTTATTTCTTTTTGTTTTAAAGTTCTAACAAAAAGTGCTGGCCGCTCCCTGGCTCCGCAACAAGTCTTATAAAATTAAATGAACGCTTATATAAATAGCATCCAACGTTTTTATTTTTTTACAGTAAATAAAGTTTTACAAAATGTCAATCTTTGCTGCTTAATTCGAACTCCACAAATACGATAATAATCAGAATGCCGTGTTTAGTCTAGAAACTCCCCAAGGATACAACATTATGCAGTGGTGTACCCAAAACAATTTTGTTGGCAAATGTAAAGTTTCAGCAGAGAGTTGGGTAGGCACAAAATATTTTTTTTCCTAAGTGTGGTGCAACAGGAAGTAATTGAGTTGTTAATTGTAAGAATTCTCTAATGTAAAATACTTTTGCTTCCATGTACAGCACTTTACATACAGTGGTGGTTGTCTTAAAGTGCTTTTTAATACAACTGAGTTGTTGAGAATTTTAACCCACAAAATAAACTAAATGGAAACTTTCAAGCCAAAGTTTGACTGACAGACATTGTGCGTGGGGTCCGATGCTATACTGTGCAAAGAAATCTTAATCTGAACCGTATCACCGTTTTTGACCACTTAAGCTGCCACAGCGATTAGCGCAAAAAGGACAGTGTGTCGTCTAACATGATTGTCGAGGTATTGTCGGACGCGTCGCCGAGGCTTTGGACTGATTAGAGGAGGCAGGTTGGAATCGTTCACTCGATTCGCTCCATTCTTATTTAGGACAGCAGATTACTGCATGCTGGTTTAAAGCAATTGTAAATGTCAGAGGAATTTTGGGGCCCACGTTGTTCATGGCCAAGTGATGACTTTGATCGTAGAATTGAAGTTTGAGGAGTTAGGCAGCTGATATTGGCTAGTGTGTTTGGTTTGTACCATCATTGTGGTGGAATGTTACGTCCAACTTCACAGTTGAGCCGCAGTGCTGATGTCACAGCGGCCAGGTTAAAGGGACAACCCTTCTATTTATAGCCCTCCCACTTGTAATCTGTCTCTTGACGGGATTAGCGGAGCTGCTAGTTTGAGCCTCCTGTGCCTGAGCACTGATTATTAAATCACCAAAGTAAAAATGTGAACAGTCTGTCCAGAGCTTCCCAGTTCCACCGAGCGTATGATCCAGGTTTATTTTGAGTATGTGCCTGTTTCAAACAAGATGGCCTACAGTTTGCCAATCCCGAGTTTTTGGTTTCACACAGGTTTTTTTCATAACAGAAGACCTTATCAATGATCTGAATTAGTCTTATAACTTCTTAAACCCAGCGACTTGCAATTTTGCCACAACTGTGCCTGAAGCACGCAAACACACATTTCAGTGTGTGACAGTGGTAATTGCTGTCAACACAGGAGAGAAGGCAGTCAGTGTCAGGGGTAAAACGTCCTGTCCCTGCATCTTGGAATGCAACAAAATGATTTTTATCCTCTTACCCAATTTTCAGGATGTGGCCTTGAAGTGTGTGGAAATATTTCACCTAAAATGAGATTGGAAGTAGAGTCATTTTCCAAAAATGCAAATCTCTACTCAAATACAATAGAAGCACAAGGTCAGTAGAAAGAAGTAGCAAAATGTTTATCGCTTGCAATTTCCTACCTTACAGCTACAATACATTCAGCGTAATAGTTTGCTTGTGTTTGTTGTCATTCAAAATATGTCTATGTGAAACCGCTCCGTGGTGCAAAAAAGGTTGAGGACCGCCGTATTGTGGTGAAATGAAAGCATTGATTAATCAACTTCGCTTTACATTCAGCGGCACAAACTGAAATAGTTTTGGTTGTATTTACTCAATTATATTTACATGAAATAAAGATTTTTTTTTTTAAGTGAACAATGTATCTGGATCATGATTATTTTATTTTGTGCTACCACTTGGCAAAATAACATTGATTAAATTCAACGCATTGTTTTTTTTCTCTTCTTTTTCTAGTGCTGCGATAATGTTCTTAAAATGTTCGTAAAATTATTGCTTTTCGAGGTAGCATAAATTAATTTTTTTTGTTGTAACTTACCAAGTTCCAAATAATTGATCTGTGCAACTTTTTGCCACCCTTCTGTTGGGGTTCTACAGTAGCATAGCGTGATGCCTAGGGTGGGCGGTAAAAAACACTGCTTCCTTTTGATTGGTGGATGGCGAATAGTCACTTAAAACATACTTAAAAAAATCAAACTGTTGCTTTAAAACAAAGAATACTGTACTATTGTTTGCCATCTGTCATTCATGAAATGAATCTGTTTACACAGCGGATAGAGGAAACAAAAGCAGAATGGTCATGTAGCTGCTGAAAGGCTAAGTTCACCCACTGTGTGCGTGCGTGTGTGCATGTGTGTGTGTGTGTAGGGGTGCACGCGTGTGTGTGTGTGTGTATGCGTGCACGCATGTGCAAGTGTGGGAGTATAAAAGAAAGAGGACAAACATCTGTCATATTGAGATATTTCTCCACGGTTCGAGTGTTTTGGATAGAGCTGCTGATGGCTCATTAGGGTAGCCTGCTGCACGTGGTTGCACTTTCACTACGACACCGATATCAGCGCCACAGACGGACACTTCATACTTTGTGGTTGATACTGAAACAAAAGCTAACTTGAACAAACAATCATTTAGGTGTTCTAGCACGCAATAGAAAGGTTTAATTTAAAAAGAAATCTAATGAAAATGCTAATATTGATCATTTAGGAAATGAATTAATATTTTACAGTTTTAGTTTTGTGTTTACTACTTTTATTATTATTATTTAGTTTAACATATTGTGTTATTTCACAAGTTTTATTTTTTAACCTTTTGGTTGGATGGCATTCGGTTCTTCTTCAATAACTCATATTTTAATGTACTAAGTTTTATATTTACGGAATACATTTTACATTTTTACATTATGTGTTTTATGTTTTTAATAATTGTGATGCTCTAGCTTTTAATATTATTTGTTTTACAATTTTTATTTATGCTTTTCACATTTTTACACTTTTTGTTTTGACTCATCTCGTGGTTTACTTTGTTTTATGTTTAAACAGTTACATCTTTCTCCATTGTCTGTTTTAAATTTCATTGTAATGTTTTAGTGTCTTGTTTCATTTGATGCTCAAACCTAGCGTTTTAAGGTTTAACTTTCCACATTTTGTTTTCTGCTTGATACGGTTTCTGTTTTTATTCAATGAGCTCTATGTTTTAGCACAGTATGTTTCACTTAAGCATTTATGTTGCAAGTTATGTTTTTATTTTAACGTAATTGGTCCCCACTCCATTGTTTGCCCGCACCTCGAATTTCGCATGTTCGACCGGATTCAGTTGTCGATGCTTTCGCTGTAGTTTAGTTGCACAGTTTAATTTTTTTCTTTTGTAAATATGTTTATTTCATTTGCTTGATCGGGAGCAGGTGCATAGCTGTCACCAGTACTTGTGTGTTAAACTGGCAATGATGGCCAATATTTAATCTGTGCATTTACGCGGCATTCACTGATCTGATCATGTCTTCCCCCCCATACATTTGGCACAAGTGACATTCTGATCTAATGCATCGCAGTCGCTCTACCGGCCATCGAATTGCAATTGATGTTACAACAGTAGCGGTTAGATTTTTTAAAAATTTATTTATTTTTTTTTTTTTTGCATTTGTTTTGGCCTCAGACGAAGCAAAACAAATATGATTCTGGCCTCTGTGGTTTATTAGTTATGCATAATGGAGCGTGACTGATGACTGTGACAAAAACATTTTCAACCGGAGCAGTGGTGTTTTACCCGTGTTTTGTCATCATGTTCATTCATAAAAGCAGGTTGTAGGTAGATTGCTCTTGACGGAAACTACTACTACTACTACTATTACTACTATGAATAATAATAATAATTATATCATTGTTAAATTATTATTATTATTATTATTATTATTATAATGCACAAGTCAGACAGACAGGTAGGCAGTCAGACAGACAGTATGCACGGACAGAAGGAAGTAAAGCAGCAGTTAGTGAGCTGGAGAGCTCTTGCTGTCGCGACTATAATACAACACATCAATTGCCTGGGCTGGTGTGCGTGTGTTAATAGTACTTGATTGTTTATTCGGGCCTGCTGCGCTTGGCTTTTCTGCTCAAGTGTGTGTGGGGGTGTGTGCGTGTGTGTGTGTGTGTATAGGTTTACAGGCAGACATGGAGACTAACAGCACAATGCTTATAGAAAGAAGGGGTGCATTAAGCGGGCAAGGGAGGGGGCTTTACAAAAGATCAGTGGGTCTTAAGTTGCGCACACGCATGCACGCGTAACGCCAGCTGCTGCCCACGGCCCCCAGCCCGGTATTTCTGAATGAATAATACACAGCCAGCCACTCTGGAATAATAGCGACACACACACACACACACACACACACACACACACACACATATATGCACAAAGCTTTGCACCTGTTCACCGCTGCTCAATTGGCAAGGGCTGGCCAGGCTGGTTAAGGTCCCACCCGGACTCTTTTAAAGATGAATGAACGCACACACACACACACGCACAAACACCCCCACACACGCCCATTTAGACAGCTGTGTTAGCCTCCCGATGACGCCTTGTCAAGTTCTGATGACACTTTCCTGTCTTACCGTCAACGTACAAAGTAGTAATCGTCCACCACATTTTCTCACAAAATGTGGATGGCAATAATGCGTCCCTTGTCAAACTGCCTCCATCTCCAAACCTTTAAAAGGCAATGTTGTGTCCGTCCATCCATTTTCTGTCGTGCTTGACCAAATTAGGATCGCTATCAGGTGATCAAGCCCAGAACCTCAGAGCTGTGAGACAGACGTGCTTTCGTGCTACCTGCAAAGAGTTAGTATTTAACATTAATTGGTATACAAGTTAACTGCTATCAGCTCGTGCTTTCATGACAAATGATGGTCGCCACAATGTTCAAGGAAATGAGCTGTCACGAACAGGAGTGTTGAAATACTAGAACATAGTTTTTAAGGGAGAGAACAGAGTGGGGCTTGCGGAAGGCATTTGGTTTTATTTTTTAAATAGTTTGGACCCTGAAGAACTACTGAATAATAAAATTATGGTGCTCCATAACTTTTCACATCATTTTGGACTCAAATAACAGAGTAACATTTTTTTAAAGTAAGTGCAGCTAAACACACTCAACTTCAAATTATGTCTCCACTTACATTGATTTTGCGGAATATTTACTCACTCATTTATGTCACTTAAATGTCTCCTATTATTCCAAAATGTGTGACATCACATTTTGATCTGCAGTACATACTGGTGCACCACGGTCAACTACTAGAGCAATCGGAATGAGGGAAAAAACGTTTACTACAGCTGTCTGGATGGAAAAAAAACATTTTATTCAATATAATGTAATTGTTGCAACTTGGTTCACCCTGGAATACAGGTTTGTAATTTGTGGCCAGTCCTTAACACAGACCTTAGACCAGCATCTAGCGCTGTTATTACATATATGATTGTAGTGACAACGAATTTAGCAGCGATCTTTTGGTAGGACAGTTTCCCAAATTGTCCTACGCATACTACATGTCTACATGTGATATAGTCGCAAATGTTCAGTAGTTATGATGCCGACTTCAAGCGTGTAAGCTGAATGTTTAGCGGATAAAAGTACAGTGTTTGTGTGTGGATGCTTGCTCAACTCTTTTGTTTCTGAGTGTGCGTATTTCCTTAACTTTTCTTTAGTGTGCTTGTGGAGTCGCAAAGCTTTGGTGGAACAGAATTGCTCTGCACAGTGACCACGCCACACCTAATAATTTTATTCCAACCAACGTCAGTCTTGTCAACACAAAATCAAATCATTTACAGACAAGGGAGGTGGACTTGCATCCTAATTTACCCACTGAGACAGGCCACTCTTCCATATTTGAAACATTTGCCAGACTGCTATCACAGTCACGTGACTGGATCCTGCCCGCTGATTCGCCGAATGAAGGTTTATAACTTCCTCTTCCATTGCCGTCAATGCGCACCACTTCCTCATACTTTGCGGCCATCGACTGACTTGTTTTTCCTTTTCGTTGATGTAAAATTGCACATTGTGAAAGCAACATTGACGATGATATCGATGATATATCGCGTCAACCCCTATGCGTGATTATCAATGCTAACTGCTAACATGTCGATGGTGTTTTGCATTGTTAGTTAGCACATTAAGCTAAGGGGACCGTTCTAAGGCAAAGATCTAAATACACGAAGTGTAATTACGTTTTATGATTCGTGTGACTGTAAATTACAAGCGGGAGTGGCATTTAACAGCCGGAAGCCTCTTTTTTTTCAAAAATTGTTCACATGAAGTGAGTTGAATTCCCTGTCACCATACTGCACTCTTGTTTTTTTTTTAAATTTCTTACCATCACAAACGTGTCAAACGTAGTTGTCGCTTCAGCCTAATTGCACTGCGACACTTCTTTGATGACACGAAAATCTCAAGAAATAGAAAAACCCCACTTGAGTAAATCCTGCAGAATAGGCTTCGAGGTTCCATAACGCCGCCTTTGAATAAAAACACGTTGAAGCCCACACTGTTGTCTGTGATTTTAAGAATTTCATTATGAGCAGTCATGTGGCATGATTAATGGGGGCGCCATTATCTGAGCAATATAAACGTCGCCATTCATACGCTCATCGGCATCCAGTGATGATATATAATGTTAGCGAAGGACACTCGCACTGGAGGTAAAACCGAAGCAGGGGAATGCAGAAATATAAAGCTTTAATATGGAAAATAGCACAAAGTTAACGTGTGTGCGTGTGCGTGCGCATGCGTGTCTTGTCGTGTGTGCGTGTGTGTGTGCGTGTGCGTGTGTGTGCGTGTGTGTGTGTATTAGACACACGCGCACATTATGACCATAGGCAGCGTGACATTTGCCATTTTATCGCATGTTTTCATGCCCCATTAAGCTTGCACAGTCATCCTTTTTTGTAGGTGCTTGTCCTTATTCCTACAGCCATGATATTTTTAGCGTGTGCTCCGGTGTTTGTTTTTTAAAACATTTTTTCATAATGTTAAGAATTGAAAATGAAAAACATATTGGACAATAAAAACCTGGTATTAGAAAAAGCATTCAGAAACATACAAATATATTGGAAATGTGATGAAAATATAAGTGGTGGACAAAAAAAATCCAAACATATTGTACATTTAAAAAACATGCGGTTTGGATAATGGATGGATAAAAAACATGAAAACATAATGCAATGTATGAGATGAAAAATACCCGCATATTAGAATACCAAAATATTGGACAAAAAATGCTAACATTCAATGAAAAAAAGTAGGTCAAATATTTAAAAAGATAATACATACAATATGTAAATAACTGAAAATGCAATAAACATGACAAAACATTAGAATGAAAATACAACCATATTTGGGGGGGGGGGACTATTTCAAAACGATTAAATAAAATACTACATGAAAATACCCACCCATTACTCAAAGTACAAAAATACCGGACTCAATAAAATCATATTAGGAAAAAACATTACAAAATATTGGAAAAAATTAAAAAAAACAAATTATAGCCTATAAAATAAATAAAAAGAATGTGGCAAAAGTATTAAAGGTAAGTAAAAAGGTCAAACAAAATATGAAGTGAAATTACTCACATGTTAGTCAAAATAAAAGAATATTAATTCAATTGTTTAAAAATATTACATGAAATGTCAAACTACATAATTCTATTACAAAAAAAGTATGCGCACAACTTCCTCATACTTTGCGGCCATCGACTGACTTGTTTGTTTTTCCTTTTCGATGATGTAAAATTGCACATTGTGAAAGCAACATTGACGATGATATCGATGATATATAGCGTCCACCCCTATGCGTGATTATCAATGCTAAAAATACAAAAAAAGTATTGAAAGTATTGGATAAAAATATTTCTGCACAATATTGATTCAATACCAGAGACTTGTATAATAACCAAATTAATACAGCCCCCACTCCCTGCACTAGTAGAAAAATGAAACGTAATCATCTATTAGTAAAGCTTTATTCTATAAGATAAGTATAGCTATTTACTAATATAAAGGCTATTCCTTATGGTCTGATGTCTTCTCAGTGTTTAATGGTAATCCGTAAAGCGTGTCATCCCTTGTGAGACGACCACAACGCAGGCAATCCAACTCGGACACACGGGGGTCAAAAGTGGCACAGGTGGCGCCGAGCTGCCAGCCCCTCCCGCCACAAAGATGCTAATATGGTAACCCTGCGCTAATCCTAAATGTGTTTCAGGAAGCGCTGGACACTGTTCACACACACACACACACACACACACACGTGCACACACCCCCACACATGCGCACGCACACACACACACGCACACACGCACGCACACAAGCCAATGTGCTGAGTGGGATTACTAGTGGAGCTTCACAGGGTAGATTTCATGCTCCAAGGAGCCACCACCATCTACTGGACTCTTGCTGTACTGCAATAGATGAGCTCAGCAGAGATGATGCAATATGAAAATGATGGTTTAATATTTCATGCATGCTATATGGACTACCAGTTGGGATGGGGGTCAGACGAGCACCAGGGTATTGCGTCCTTCCATCCCAGCATACCAGGAGGTGCAGCTGGCTGGGTGAAATCTCTTTGGAGCCCCTTAGGGATGACCGCTCTCCCACGAGGGACTGGAGGGTATTCTTCCCCCCCGCAGGGCCTTGCTCACAAGAGTCACGTGTCCTCAACCCAGCTGTGTCCATAACTCTCAAATACGTTGCTTTGTTGTGCTGAAACCACGACGAGCGTCCTTTACAGCGGCCGCGGCCCCAATGTGCTAATGACACTAATGCACGCTAAGTGGATTTGGTTCCAAGAGCCCGGATTCGCCTTAAGATGTCTGAGCAGACTGGAGTTAGAAGTGCTGGGGTGAGGGAGGGGGTTGTTGGGGGTCACACACCAACACTAGTATAAATCCACACACATTCACACGCATGCGAGGAAAAGGTGCATACAGACATGTCCACCGATGTAGCGCCACAGCAATACTCCACTTTTTAATCCTTCACTTCCTCTGCCGCATGTTTGCCCGACTGCCTGCAGAGGGTTTACTCAAGAGAGCCTCTTTTGCACTCACTATACATCAACAGGGCAACTTAGGAGCCACAAAAAAACAAAACAAAACATACATAATACAAAAAACTTTCTAAAATAAAAATTCATGAACTTAGATGACAAATTTGAAAAGTATTAGAAAAAAGTAATTATTATTAAAAACTAAATCTTAACATTTTGCACAAAAATTTAAAACAAAAACAACCAAAAAAAATAACCAAAAATGAAAAATATTACTCAGTCATTTAAAAAAAAAAAAAGAATATTAGACAGCACAAAATACTGTATAAGACAAAAAAATATATAGTATTTGATGGAAAAATACCATCACATGACATGTGTGTGTATATTGACAGAATAATATTGCAGGCTGTTATATTTGTGTCAGTGTCATAGTATGGAAGCAGTCTTGTAACTCTGAATTCGTACATCGTACGTACCGGCACCAATATCGTGTTGACGCTGCTGTGTTGATCACCACACACTCTCAAAGCAGTAAAACCGCACCAGCTGATTTCATCCATGGCAGGTGTGTAGTCTCTCACGTCACTAATATTATTTATTTTTTAAATCAAGATGTTAAAAATTTGTATGTACATTAGACAAAGTACCGTCAAGCTCCCTCCATCGCGGGTAACGGGTTTGCTCTAAATGTATTTTCTTTTTTTTCTGTACTGAATCACCGACAATGTTCATTTGTTAAAGTGTCAACATGTTCGTTTTTCCTCATTTCAGTGTGCTGTGCGTGGGGGTGTGTGTGTGTGTGTGTGTGTGTGTGTGTAGGAACGTGGCACATCCCCCCTACTGGCCTCGCCAGTCACCCAGCTCTGCCTCTGCGCCATGCACATATCAGCCTCAGCCAAGGCATGAAATTAAATCCCTGTTCAGGCTGATTAACAAATGGCTGGTGAGCTCACATAGTTTTGCGCTCATTTACCCCGTCAAGCTTTTTTCCTGGTCCTGAAGGCGTGCGAGATGGAGGAGAACAGCTAGCACAACTTGTTTCCCTTCTGCTGGCTGAGGTTCAGCTTTGTCATTTGTACCTGTCTGTTCGCCCGACGTAATGTCGTTCGCTTTGCGCTTTCTCCCTTTCCGCGCAGAGATGAATGGTTAATCAGCCTCGCTAATTGAGTGACATTTAGTCAGCGTGTTGTCCTAATTGTCCAATCAGAAAGCTTGGAACGGACACAGTCGCATCTGATTCATCTCGAATGCGGAGACGGCAAGCTGCTGCTGGAGATGAACATGCCAGCGAGACTTGCGTCACCTTCACGTTCCTGTCAAAGAAAGTCAAGTTGACTTTTTAAGATCCTTTTCAAATGTGAGGGGCAGGTTTTCAGAGTTTGTGCAATAGAAAACTTGTTCTTCAAAAAAAAAAAAAAAAAAGTCCCTCAAAAACGTTTAATATATATATAATAAATGTGTCATTTGGATCATATTTATCGTGTGTTGTGAGTTGGTAGGAGAAATTATAAACTTCGAGATACTTGGAGTATTACACTTAAGTGAAAATTTTATGATTTAAAAAAATAAATAATTCAATGTTTTTTTTTCTTCAAGATCGGAAATGCAGCCCCGCCTCGCTGTATCGTGTTTCATTGTTAATATACCCACTATATTGCGTTTTTTTTTTTTTTTTTCAAGTAATCAATTATGGGTTGTGTAATGCCCTCATTTGTGGGAAATCAGAGCCACGGTCACAGATTTTAAACACTGGGAGAACAGGAAAACAAGTACGATAAACACGATAAGCCCACTCGAGAAGGAGCCTGTGTGGGACACAGACTTGCTGCCATTCTACCAGGCCACGCCTCTTAAAGGCACATGCAAGTACACAGTGCGTTAACATTTGCCTCGCAGTTTTAGTGGATTGGGAAGGACCACTTAGACTCTCATAAAGCGTCTTTGTTTTTATGTAGTCCTAATAGTGTAAAGATGTGAGCTTGTCAAGTTAAGTAAAATACTGTTTAAGGTATCATAGAAGACAGGGGAGTGCGCCAAAGTATTTACAACACATTCAATATCTTTTCCCGTGCCAATTAAGTCTTGAAAGGCTTTACAAAAAATGCCTCTTTTCCCACTCTCGTTCCTTGGATCCGTCAGATCACAGCGCTCTCCTGTATCGCCGATATCCCGCTGTTCGAAGAAACAAAAGACTCCTGTTGTCTCCGCCGCCGTATAGTTTAGTACGGACTAATTGGTCTTGCGGGAGAAGGGAGCTCGCGTGGCTAAAACTAAATGGAACTGAAGCGAGGCGATGGTGTGGGAAGGAAACCGGCTGTCTCTTTTTTTCTGCAGCGGTCCAAACGGGAGACATGTGGCTCCCCAGACAAGCTGTCCAGAGTGGAAGAGCTTCGTCTGACTCGTCGCAGGCCGGGCCAAGGCGGGATTGCTTCGATGGAACACCATTGGATCGGCTCCGCGTCGCTTGCGTGCGCCACTGTGGTTTTTGGAAGCCTGGCGTGGACAACTGTCCATCTCAGCTCGCCGTCTGTGCCACCCCTGGCTACCCCCACACACACCTCCACCCCCTCCTCTCATTATTCGCACCCACACACGCACAACCGCACACTTGTACACACTCGCCTGTCGGTCCGGGCCAGAAGCATTGCTTAAATGTTTTCAGTCGTGCTGGACAGCTGAGCGATGAAGTGGCCAGCTACAGGCGTTATATACTTCGTCGCTTGGACACTTTCATCTCTGAAGTGACTCAGAAAAATGACTGGACTCGGACCAGCCACCCTTTCGTCACTGCCAGTTTTATTCTACTTCTTAGCACTTCAACTTTTCTCTCCATCCTCGTCCATTTCCATGGGAAATTAAGGCACCTTTCACGCAAATGTCTTTACAAACGTACATACGTGCACACATTCAACATACTCAAAAGGGAGTGATATTCTACTGTGTATCTTCATGTTTTCTAATTTCAGTCCAAGGCTCGCCTTTTTATGCAACCGTTCTTCAAGTGTCATTTTAATTAATTCACAGTTAGTAGTCACAAATGATCATTTTGTTTCCAAGTTGCGTCCTGCTAACACGCCATTTATTGTGGTCCCCACGGTGAGCAGAATTTTCACAAACTAGTCCAAAAATTCTAAATGATGCCAAATGACAAGACAACTGTGCACTCGTTAGCTGCGTTGGCATGTTGGCCGAGTGTCCGCTACTTTTTGTACACGTTAATGTGTCATCAATATGTCATTTCATCACACGGACACACCTGCAGGTTTACGCCGCTATTTCCATTGACACTTGAACACTTGCACTGCAGCTCCAAGTGGCCATTCATAGATGCCAAAAATTGCACGGAAATGATTCATCAATAACCTTGTGTTTGTGCTGCTTCGCCATCCAGAAAGAAAACAAAATCCCAAGCTCCAATAATGTCTTGATTATGTAATAATAACCTACACTCACTTCCACAATCATTCACATGTTTTTGATACTAGGACAAAGAAACCTGCAACATGTATCAAACATGGTGATTAATGCATTGATGACCATGCAGGGCAAACCATCAAAAAATCATTGTAATTCCATATTTTTCCTGTCCATGTCTGGAAAAAAAATAACGCTTTGATATACAGTGAGGTAAAGAATTATTTTATCCACGTGAACTCGACTCAAGTTTTTCTGGTTGTTTCGTTTGTATTAGTTAATATCAATCAAAAATGAGTAAAACACAATTAAAAAGTTATCAAAGTGCCGACATAAATGCCAGCGTCCTCACACATGTGCTGCATTTTTTGGACTGAAATCATTTGCAAGGCTTTTTTTTTTAAGGGTAATGTGGTCAAGATCAGTTTCAAATGTTATTAAAAAGCCTGGGGTATATTTAGATAATTAATACAGGCAATTATATTAACAATTTGGGTGGGCGCAAATTTTTGCTATAAGCATCAAGGATTTAAAGAGTGAGGGTTCACTGTATTATTTTTTAGGCATCTCAGTATGCGTTGTCGAAAATTCCATTCTCATTCTAATTTAATTTAACAGAAGGCTAACAACAATTATTGCGTTTATCAAAAACCCTTATTTCCACTTTCATAATACAGTATGGTGTGGTCTAAATTCTCACACTTTGCAATAATCACACCCTCTCTTTCCCACCTTTTCTGTTTTCTTTCCTTCCCTTATTGTTGTGTTTATCGGTAGTGAGCGATCCAAAGAATATGCTTCGCTTCTGTAAAGGACAGGAGGAGGAAATGTGCGTGCGGGGAACGTGTGGGCGGAGTTGTTAAAAAGAGAAAAATAAAGACCAATCGAGGGGGAAACGTGTGATTTGGTAATCACGACGACACGTTGGCACCCGGCTGCACATTCTTATCTGCGTGGTGGCTCAAATCAGCTGCTACACACACACATGCAGACACACACCTCCATTGCCGACAGAACTTGGAGGTACCGGCAGGGCCTGCAGTCACACGGTCCCTTCGGCGGAGCAGGTGTTTTTCGGTGACGTGCTAATGAGCGTGGCCTGCTGTCATTCCAGCTTTAAATGGATGTCGCAAATAGAACAGACACCATCAAATACACACACACACAAGCCGCCGCCTATTTGCCTCTTGCAGCAAATTAGCCCGATAAAGGTGATCAGAGCTGTTGGCCAGTATTGTGCGATGCTCGCACAGATGCCATTTGTCTATTTTCACCAGGTGTATGCTGGAGGAATGGTTAATTAAAAAACATGCTTGAGAAGGAGGGAACATTGCTGCGAGTGAAATGTTTACGCAGTTCTTGGCGCTAGAAAGTGTTGGGACTTTTCTTGTTGTTGTTTTTCATCGAGAAGTGACGGGGTGTCAGTAGCTGCAAGCTTCACTCCTCCCTGATGTGTTTGTACGCACCGTACTTGTTCAACTGTGTGTAAGGCTCTGTTCACACTTGACATGATTGGGTCGGTTAAAACAACAAACTGGGAGTGCGGTTCACTCAGTCAAGTGAGCACCGGAAAACACAATTCAGTTTCCTTTTATGCCAAGTGTGAAAGACCTATCTTAGACCTGGTGCGCACAACTGAGCGCCGGTGCCATTCATTTGATCAAGACTGAACACCACAATCCAAATCTTGCTTGCATCATCAAAATCAGGGGTGGGCATACTTTTTGATTGGCGGGCCACAATGGGTTCTAAAATTTGACAGAGGGGCCGGACCAGGAACATATGAATGGAGTGTTTTGGTAACTTCACCTCATCGGAGAAAAAAAATACATTTAATTTTAAATGAAAGTGAACAAAAGCATTACAAGAATATATGTCTTTGAAAAACCACAGTTTTTAGAAAATAAAACATTAACAAGGTTTATTCATTTAATTTTTTTCAAGTTCGGTGGGCCGGATTATAACGTTTAATGGGCCACATGTGGCCCCCGGGCCGTAGTTTGCCCACGCCTGATTTAAATTATGTTGAACTGCGGTCTGGTTTATTTTGTCAATTGTTAACTGTCATGTATCCCCGGTGCGCATCAAACAACTAAACTCCCTGGTGATTTATTTCGTCAAGTTTGAACGTCATCATCCGAAATCTGGTACATACCAAACATATGAACTCTGGTGAGGTTCCTCTGATCTCCACTAATGTTCGTTCTTGGGTGAACACGATCAAAACCTTGACGTGTTCTGTCAGTCAAGTGTGAACGCTTTCATACGAAACCTGGTGTGGACCAAACAATTAAACTAATGTTTTTTTTTTTTTTTTTGGGGGGGGGCAATTGTGAATGCTGCCCACCTGATTCTTGTGCACCAAACAACTGAAGTCCACTGTGGTTCGCTTGCTCAAATGTGTACTCCTGATGTGCTGAAACCAACTGAACTCCGGTACTGTAGTTTGGTCAAGTGTCAACGCCATCATCTGGACCCTGGTGCGCACCAAACAACTGCACACCGATTTGCATTGTTTGACCCAAAGTGTGAATTGTGAACGCTCATCTTCGAACCATGGTGCACGACAAACGACTGAACTCTGGTGACTTTGATAATGTGTCACGTAACTTGGTCCAGATCGGAAAACCCCACTACAGTTGTGAAAACAGCCGAGGTCCGTGCACGTGTCTCTGTGCTCTTCACACTATATCTCATCCACCTCTGTGTTGTGAAAACGTTGGACACTTGTGTAATCCGGCAGCGGGTCATCGGGGGTCAAAAAAGCTGTTGTGCCACCTCAGTGCCAATCTGTGCCAGTCAGTTGCGTAAAGCCCTGTCGCCAACTGCGCGGCAGATGTTATTTGTTTCTGCCGTCCAGGATGGGCTGTTCCACGTCTTCTCGTAAGAGTATTTTTACTGTATGCAATACTCTCCAGTTTTCCGTGTTTTCGTTTGTATGTGCGCGTGTGTGAGCTGGGTGGCGACCTCAACACCTGCCCATGTATCAGCCAGATGATGCTGCTGGCGTGGTCGCTTTGAGTTGAGTGCGAGTAAACATGTTTTTGTCGTATTTTACATGATAATCCGGAATCTGGCAGGCAGGCGCTGTGCGAGTCATCGAAACACTGTTGTGTTTTTTGACAGATGAGTCTTGGGGCTCAGTGATTATGATTCATACAAATTCTTTGCGCTCTTCCGTGCCTGCAGGTGAATACATAAAGAACTGGCGGCCGCGTTACTTCCTGCTCAAGACGGACGGCTCGTTCATCGGCTACAAGGAGAAACCTCAGGACGCTGATCTGCCCTACCCGCTAAACAACTTCTCCGTAGCAAGTACGTTACTGACATCCCTTTGTGTCTGAAACCTGCGTTATTTGCTGCCTAAAAATCTTACAAGTGGGTTGATTTGTGATTATTAAAGCGCTGTGATGATGGGAATCGCTGTAATTCAAAGGGCATCATATATTATCACTAACCCAAGATGAATCCCCATTACAATAAATATTTGCAAAAAACAAAAAAAAGAATGTTGACATGACATGACAGCGTGGCCTTGTGCCACTTCCCAGGTCATGGCAGAGATCTTTGATTGACAGTTGAATGTACAGCATATTCAACGAACACGCCCTCCGTACTTGAGAGCAATTTTTAATAAAGCCTCGTTTTAGATTGGCAATTTTTTCAAATCATTTATTAACAACCTCTCTGTGGTGTGGCCAATTTAGAAATCATATTTATTTCTACTTGAGAGTGACATACCAGCTATTCAGCCACTTGACACACTGAAGTGGTACACTGCCAGTGAACCGTATAGCTTTCACTAATGACGCATTTATCAATTCATGATGTGTGCACCTGGCTAACAAGGTCCACAGCGTCGTTGACGTGTGCAATTAGCCAGTGATTGAGTTAGCAGCATTTTAATGTCTCTCATTATGCTACAGTATGTGTTCGATTTTAAATGTGGACGTAGAGGCTGCAGACAGGTCTAAAACGTACCTCATAATTATTCGTTTTTGTTTAAACTACTGGAATAGCAGATGCAATGTGATTTGCAATATTTTAAGGATTATCTTGTTTGATTTTCTAGAAAAAATGTGGTCATTTGGTAGATTTACGGCCATGATTATAATGGATTAAATACGATTAGACATCTGCGTCATATGTCACGTGGCATATGTCTCATAATAAATAAATGGGTGTAGTTGTCTTTCATGTTCATGGAAAGTAATATGATGGACGCCAGGCTGCTTTTTCACCTTATGGCATGATAAGTACTGTTGCTTATAGGAGCAAACGTTTTGCGACCCTTCAACTTTCATATTGCTTTCCATTTGTACTTCTTCATCTGCCTATTTCCCCAAATAAGTGAGCCATTCTAAATTTTGCTTGATTTTGATGTCAGAGGCAGCAGCTGCAGTTGGGAAGGAGTCTCAAAAGTCTCTAAAAGTTTAAAAAAAAAAGTTTGTTTTGTTGCTCGTCCCTTAAAGAAAAAAAAAAAGTGTCTGAAGACTTTATAAAAATAGCGAGCAAGTTACTAAATTGGCAACACTGTAATGAGCACAACCGTCTGCTCTCCGCCCCGAGACGCAATGGTAGTGAAAAGTGTTCCTGCCGTGCTTTACATGAGACAGAAACGGCCCTCCAAACAGGCTGATTTCAGCACGGCTCTTCAAAAAAAAAAAAAGGGAGGGGGGGGGCTTTTAGGAGAATTTCAAAATATGTTAATCTTTGTATGAATGCTTGTTTGTCACAATGAAATAAAATGAGCTTACCTTTTTCTGTAACATAGCAACTGTTTTCACAAGATTTTCTTAGGATTTTGTCATTTTTTTTTCTCTTGGGTCATATAAAGGGCTTTCTGTGTTTGATAATGAATGCTCGAAAAATAAGCGTAGTGGTTTTCATGTCTGTTTTGCAGTCAGGTGATCCGGGTTTCAATCTCACGTTCTCTTCTGGTTTGCCTTTACCCCACATCACTAAACAATTCTTAGGTCATTTTAACACTCCAAATTAGGGGTCACCAACTTTTTTTTTAAACTGAAATCTAGCATACTTTGTGGGGGCTGATTAATGTGAAGGGGTACCAGTTTGATGAAAAATAATTATTTGGGTTCGGATGGGGCAATAAATCTTTTCATTTTCGCATGAAAGCTATGTTTTCGTGATGTGTACAATATTGACCTTCGAACTGCCTGATTATTTATTTACAAATTTACATGTACATCTTTAAAGGTGTGATTTAAAAAAAATACCCCTAAAAAGTTAGCTTTAGCTCACTGGTAATTTATTTTTTACAATAGCGGCACAAAATTCATTTCCGACATCTCACTGCTATTTTTAGAACAGGCCCGTGAGCTACTCTTCATCTGATCGCCAAGGGCTACGTGCTGCCCCCTGCTCTAAATTGTTCGACGGTGTGAATGTGAGTTTGACTGGTTGTTGTTTTTTTCTGTATGTGCCCTTTGATTGAGTGGTGACCTAGTTTCACCCAAAGTCAAGTGATGTGACTACTTAGAGTGACCCTAATTAGGACAGGAGGTGTAGAAAATAAAGTAATCTTTCACTTCACATGAAATGAAGCAATTCTGTTTGTAATTATTCCACAAATGTACAAATGAAGCCCTCCCCCCTAATTTTTATCAGAGCTCTGTATTATAAAACACCCTTATCGTAAAATGGCACTCAATTGTTCATGAGAAAGGAGGAGGATAAAACGTACGAGACAAGCACGGAGGGCTGATTGTGAACAGATGAGCGATGGAGGGATGTCCTGGAAGTGGAAGCATCCCGAACAGACAGCTTGGAGGAGACGGAGGAGGAGGAAGAGGGAAAAGGAGTTTGTGCCGAGGACAAGCCGGGCCATACATCCAGCCCCGGCTGCTTGGCACCGCGCTGGCACCGCCACATCTGTTGCCCAAAGCTGCGAGGCCAGGTGGCGCGTGTGTGCGTGCGCGCGTGTGCGTGTTTGTTTATCTGTATGCGAGCGAACAACAGAAGTGGTCAGATGGAGCAGAGACAGTACAGGCCTGTTCCCTGCAGAGTGACACACGCACACACACGCGTCCACCCACTAAACTGCTTCTGATTTTGCAGTTGCCTGCTGTGGCAAACCCAATTTCAACTCGGAATGTATGTGTGTAGGTGTGAGTGCTTTTTGGCACAGGGCGTCCGGTGACCTTGTTTTCTGGCAGCGCAGCAGGTCAGGTCCAAACTTTGCATGTGTGTGTTGGACCCGTGTGGTATTGCTATTAACCTTCTTGTCTAAATTTAGGCCAGCGCCGTGTCATGCAGCACCACACCGCGCCTCGCCTCACTTGAACACAAAGTCGTGCTAGTGAGCGAGTGAAGTGGGCTGGCCGAGTACGTCACAATGCATTCCCCGTGCCCACAGCCAGCTCACAGCCCCATCTGGCTCTGTGTGCGAACGTTTCTGCCTTTGTGTACAAATGGCCTAATGCGCTGCCCATTTTTTTGCCCGCCATGCGATTCTTCAGATATTCACCAGATGCGCATGTGCCGCAGCACATATTATCTTTTGGCACGCCAAAGCGGCTGCGTTTGGAATCCTCGGCGGTAGATGTTATTACCTTTTTTTCTTTTTTTCCTCACTTTTAAAGTGATTCAAAGACCAGCTGCATCTGTGCTAATGGAACACGCTTGCCTAAAAGTCATAGTGTTGCGCTAACACCATTTTTCACGGTTGGTGTCAGTTATTCTGCCTGCATGTCTATATGTATGTCCTCAACCACATTTATTAGCCCACTATCAATTTGACCCAGTGTGATCTTGACATTTCAAAAGTCAGAAATGAATGCGATATGTTCCAGTCCCGGCCACAACAGGTAGAAAAAAGCCGCTATATAGACAGATAATGAAAATAAAAAATATGTTTATATATTTTATAGTTGTATACCTCTCACATGCTTTAAGCTTATTAAAAGAAGCTTTCACATTTTAAAATATACTTTTTAAACACACTGTATTAATAATTTACTTACAAAAAAGGCCTAAGATGTATAGAAAATACTGGGAGTGTTGTCATGTCTTGTCAATGTGCATGTGTATTTCTCTCCTGGCTTCCGATAAATGTCTGAAAAATGCATCTTCTGCTCTTCTATCCCTAATTAGAGGGCAATATAGTCAGTAAGTACAGTACAGTTATACTGTAAAAACCCATACAAAAAAGGTCTCTTAAGTGATGACAATAAACTGTATTTGCAAAACCAAAGCACAGGCATTCAAAGCGTTTCCACTCCTGGAGGCAGTTCTTCATACGCGCTTCATACACTTTTCGATAAATGTTGCAAAACCATGCATGTGGCGCATGTATCGGATAAATAACCAAATACAGACATCCCACCGTGTTGCCAACAACAACAAGCAATTATAGGCCGCTAATCACAAGCTAAGACTGTTAGCTACAGCTCAACTGCGTATCCAACAAAACGTGATGCAGCGCCACTTGCCTTTTGACTTTGCCATGATAGTCTTTCAGTCAAGATAGTCAGATCTTTGCTCAGCCTAACTACAAGTCCCTTTTACTTGGTTGAGAAATTTTCTACTTGAAGAGGTTTTCATGAATCCAGACTCTTCGCTCTTAAAACTTTGTAACAGGCTAAACGTCCATGTCCTGTTTGCAGAATGCCAGTTGATGAAGACGGAGAGGCCCAAGCCCAACACCTTCATCATACGCTGCCTCCAGTGGACCACCGTCATCGAGAGGACCTTCCACGTGGACTCACCCGATGAGAGGTCAGCGAGCCCCAACGCTGCAAGACTTGTTTAACTTTACCCTTAAACCGTGCACAAAAGTTGTAGAAGGAAAGCACACCGCAAACTTCCATGACAGAAGTAAATTATTTATGATTAAACTGTGCACAAAAGTTGAGGAAGGAAAGTACGCCACAAACTTCCATGACAGAAGTACATTATTTATGATGTTGCATAGGTTTCATCAAGGGCACAGGTAGGACTTTGTGTGTATGTACAGTATGTGTGTGAGTGAGGCGGGAGAGGAGACCTTTCAAGTAGCGTCGGCATAAATTCTCCAGCTGCTTGCTTGCTTTCTGAGGAGCTGAGGTGTTTATCTCCAGAAAATGAACAGCTTTGCCCAGAAGACCACAGATGCTCCTGTGCATCCTTTTCACTACAGTGTGTGTTTGTGTGTGGGGGTGTGCGTGCGTGCGTGTGTGTGTTTAGATGTATGCGTGTGCGTGTTTGTATGTTCGTGTACACGCACACACGTACATATATATGTATATATATATATATATATATATATATATATATATATATATATATATATATGTGTGGGGGTGTGTGTGTGTGTGTGTGTGTAAATGTGTATATGTATGTGAGAGAGATTTCTTGATTATGTTCGGCCAGCAAAGAAGGCCTTGAAGGCCTTGACCGTCCACCACTGAAATGTGTATATATGTGTGCATGCGCGTGTGCGCGCTTGTAATAGCTAGGCACTTAGTTAATCAAATAAACAGGCTGTAATTAACACAAAAGAATATCTTTATGTTAAAAGTCACGTGTAAACATTTGATCCAGATGTGCTAAAAGTGTCCTCCAAAGTGTGTGGGGGTGTGTGCGTGTGTGTGTGTGCGTTTTACTGTATCCACCACACTGTACTGGCAGCGCTCCAGCCACTCACATGCTGGCGCGACGCCCGACTGTAGACAGGCCCATTATCTCTCATTAGTATAAAAAAAAAAAACTCATTATAGTCAAAACACTCAAACCAAGAGAGAGAGTGAGCATTTATCTGCTTTGTGACCTTGAGAGAGTTCCCGTTGCTTTTCATGTCGCTGCACACAAAACGCGCACAACATGGCCGACTGAGTGCGCCATTGTTGTCGAGTAGAAGCAGAGTTTGCCCTTGTTGTGGAGTGTAGGGTACGCTTGCGAGTCTTTGCACTCAAAAGGGATTCAGATCTTGAAATAAAGTAAGAAGCACCGTTTAGGTTGAGATAGATGTTCTTCCAAATCCCTGCGGGAAACATATGGGCATGTAACTCCAAGTAAAACACGCTGCGGTGATCATTTGGGAGTCAAACAGGTTTCATTATTGCCGGCGCAAATCCCGACTTGCTTGCTCGCAGAGCGGTGAGGATTTTTGCAATATTTGAACGTCGTCTTTGAAGGGCTCACCTCACTTCACTCGCTCCTCTCGTGTAACCCCAGAATGTGGTGTGGAATCATCTCTGTTTGCGCAGAGATCAGCTGAAAAAGAACATGGCAAAGTCTTGTTCGATTAACAGCTAAGTTTAATCATTTAAAAAAAAATCAAGTCCTGAATATCTAAAAGCATAAATAATTGCCTCTTCCAAGAAACTTAAATCAATAAAAATATTTGCGGAAGATACATAATACGTGCAAAATCACCAAAATGATTTACTCTGTATATGAAAAATACTTGATACAATACAAAAAAAGATTAAAATTCTGATTGTTTTCCTTTTACTCATCATTACCATATATTCATCCATGTTCAAAACCCACCTAGACCTGACTGTCTGAAAATCTACAATTTTTCTTCTACAATGCAACATGAATACATTTTAAAATATTTTTAAAAATACATTCACATTATTACAGTAATGCATAATTTGTGGTGCAAACTAAACCAAAGAAAAAATTTACTTTTTTCTTTTTTTTTTTTTTTTTGGGTACTGACTACAAGAAAGCTTGCCTAAGTCATCTTTGTTCAAATCCCTGATTGGCCAGGTCCAGTGCATTTATAACACCACAATAACAAGAAAATGAAATAGTTAAATAAAGAAACAAAACAAACAAACAAAAAAACACTGAAACAAATAATATATAAATTAACACGGATAAAAATATGCATACAAGTCAAAAGCCTTTTTTTCCCTTTTTTTTTTTTTTACTTACCCGAGGAAAGTGTACAAGTCATTATATTCATCATTGTTACAACAATAACCAGACAGGCGCACACACACACACACCCCCACACACACCCCCACACACTAATTGACAAACTTTGTCCCAGCAGATGTTGAACAAGTCTGCTAATGAAAAGCCAATGGGGGGGAACAATGTTTGCAAACAACAATGCATTGTTCGCTGTAACACGGGGGTGCGTGTTACATGCACGCACACACACACACGCGCACACGCGCACCCCCGCACACACACACACAAGTAGGCATTAGTTCTGCTCTGTGATCATTGCTCATTGGCTTGATTCTCATGGCGGCCATTTTCCTCTCTGTTAAACAAACGGGTGTTAATGTCAATTTAAAGGCGCTTTCAAACCAAGCTGCCGTTTCCTCAGATAACCTGCATTCGCTATCGAGACATCTACCGTTTATGTGTATTATTCCCCAGCACAGTAAGTGTGGTGTGGTCTCCTGGTAGGGATGAGTGGACGGAGGCTATCCAGATGGTGGCGGACAAGCTGCAGAAGCAAGAGGAGGAGAGGATCCAGTGTAGCCCCACTTCCAACATCGACAACATGGTGGAGGAGGAGATGGACATCTCAACCACGCACCACAAACGCAAGGTAGCACAAGTATGGAAACTTGACTTATATCATCAAACTTTATCTAGCGAACATACATGGATGGAAAATTATTTCATCTGGTTATTGAAATTTTTGTCTTTTGGGGCTGACTTAACATGCCTGAAAAATCACAAATTGTTGTTGAGCAAAATGTTCATGAAGTCGGCCATTTTGGTTTGAAGATGCCACCATTTTGGGCAAACTCCAGTGCTTTGACTCGTTCCCCCAAATGAGCCCCAATTGGAAGCAGGTATCCTCGACAGATGGACGACAGTCAGTTGCAAAAACAAAAAGCACTGAAATAAACCTTTGATGCATGCCGAATTTAGCTCTTTAGCGAGATTTGCCGTCGTGTGTCAGCGCTGAAAACTTTTGTGTGACTCTAGAGGCAGAGTTCTTCAGAACAGAGTTTGTGGTTACATTCCAAATTGTACAGGCACTGGACTATCTTCTCCGCAAGTGTGGATACAGCTCTTGTATTCTTCCAAATTTGTGCAGACGTTGCCCATAAAGGGGAAGTCAACCCCCTAAAAATATTTACAAAAAATTGTTCTATGCACCTTCACTCGTCTAAACATGGCATGCTGATTTATATTGCCTTTGTGGAGTATGAGTGAAGCAGCAAAATCCATCCTCATCTTATGGGGCGGTCATTTTGTCACTTCTGTTGACTGAAAATGACATCACAGTTGCGAAAGGCTGAGACCAATCACGCCTTACTGTGAGCCATAATTGGTCATTAGCTGAGCCCTTCGCAACTGTGATGTCATTTTTAGTCAACAGAAGTGACAAAAAAAACAGCTGCCCTCGAGATGGCTCAAAATGGGCGGATTTTACTGCTTCACTCATATTCCACGAATGTAATATTAATCAGAATGCTTTTAGACTAGCGGGCCTGAATAGAACATATTCTTGCAAAGAAAATTTTGGGGTGGACTTCCCCTTTAAGTGCGGTGTACAACATGTCTAGATGTTTGTTTTTGTTCACCCAGACAATGAGCGACTTCGACTACCTGAAGCTGCTCGGAAAAGGAACGTTCGGGAAAGTGATTTTGGTCCGGGAGAAGGCCAGCGGAAAATACTATGCTATGAAGATTCTTAAAAAGGAAGTCATCATCGCCAAGGTCTATATTAGTCCATTTTTGTTCCTAGTTGTTATGTGACATGCTTTTAGCAAAAATACATCCAAATATACATACTTAACAATGCATTATTTTAGCCACCTGAATAGTAGTTTTGGTCTCGAACAACCTATGGCAATAATATTTTTTGACAATGTCATCGTATCAGTCTCTGAGTGGAAATGCCTTTAAGCACGTCTGACTTAAGAGCTGGAAACACTTTTTTTCTTTTTTAAAACACGGCCCAGCTGCTCCGTAAATTCCGTTGGAACGCTCGGCACAAAGTTAACTTGCTCCAAGTCTGCCCCAACTATGGTCTATAGGTGGCTAGCAGGTAATCACTGTCCATCCACAGTATGGACCCGCTCGTGTAAGTCAGTAAACCTCGCCTACAGTACAATTTTGGAGAAGTATTGTTATCACAAACGTAAAATGGGGAAGAGGAAGTAGCAGGACCAGAGGGAGAAACCATGCTAACTGCTCATCAAACGTGAAATGTAGAGTACCGAAACACCACAAAAATAAAACCACCTTTCACTGACATCGACATGAAATTATTAAGAATAAAAGTCAATATGATTTTTGGGATTAATTGGTATCGTTGCACTTCTCATGTTTATTAATTTTTTTGTAATGAATAGTTAATGAGTCAATTTGAACAATTGTGATGCTTCTAATCAGATTATGGACTTGTTTTGAGCTGTTTTTAATGAATGTTTGTTTGTGATTTTATGTGCTGTTGTCATCTTGTGCGTACAGGATGAAGTGGCACACACACTCACCGAGAGCCGAGTACTGAAAAACACCAGACACCCCTTTCTCACCGTAAGTGACATACGTGCCACACACACGCGGCAGGGGGGGTTTCACGTGTACTGTATGCGCGCCTGCAAATGTGCGACATCTGCACTCACTTGCGAGGCGGCATATTGATCCTATACGTACCTGAGTTGAGTCTCTGGAGGCTAATTACGCGCCAGGCATCAAATTGTGGTACAATAATGGACGCATCTGTTAGCCGTTTGGTGTTTGCGCAGACACATCAGCTCCTGCTAACTTCTGTGGCGGCCCGTCTGCTCCAGATACTTTTCTTTTTTTTTTTTTTCTACCACTCTCACATCTGCAGCCACAAAGAGACGCAAAGACCAACTGTTCTTTTGTTTAGCGCCTCTATCATTCAAAGTAAACACTTCTCACACGATTGTTTGCAAAAGCGCAAACGGAGATGAACCATCTGAAGCTATGGATGCTCGTTGAGTTTTGTTTGTTGCGCCTGCTGTTTTCACTCTTGAACGAGCAGTGACATTCAAGACGGTCAAAGTCACCTGTACGCTTCTCATTTGTGTCAGAATAACACAACAGGACAAAGGGAAACCACCAGACGAACACAATGATTTGCAGTGATAGTATTGTGCTTTGAGTTTGTGCGTATATTCAACGCTTGTTTGTTGTGTTTATTTCAGTCATTGAAGTATTCGTTCCAGACAAAAGACCGCCTCTGTTTCGTCATGGAGTATGTGAATGGTGGAGAGGTAAGACACGACTACAGTATATATGCCACATTTCGTATACAATGTTCCCTGCACTACGTAGCAGTTCATTGTTTTTTTTGTTTTTTTTGTTGTTTTTTTTCCTTATTTTTTTTACTAGAACTTTAATAAAGTAGCAACTCTGAAGTGTATATGTATATATATATATATATATATTGTTTCTACTAATTAATGGCTCATTGCCTTCATTTTAAGTAAGCCTGACCTGCAAAGCCAAAATTAAATATTTATGGATAATAAAATTGTTTATTGAAAGACAGACGTGACGTATTGATTGTGTTTGTTAAAAAATACATGGGTAGAAAAAAATGTTGAGTATTAAATCACAATCTTATGGCAAAAAATGTAATTAGATTACTTTACAAAAAAGTTTTTGTAGTTTGTGATGCTTCGACTCACCAGTTTTTTGTTTTTTTTTAGTCTCTGACCACACTTGTAACTCAGGATACTTGTATCTCAAATCACTTTCCAACTGAAGTGTATTGAAATTCTATTAATTGGTTCCAGTTCACCTTTAAGACACCAACAAAGACGTCTTCTTTACTGTCAGCATAGCAGGGTTCAAATCTTCAATGATTAGGTGGCTCTCATGTTACTCAGCCCTTTTCCCAGTAAGTAGCAGGGTTCCACTGTTCACAATGCTAAGATCTGCTAACAGTGAGCGATTAAAGACTGTCGAGTCAATTCAGCGGCCAATTGGCTCGTCACTTGCCATCTCTTCCTCCTCCTCCTGCGTGTCGACTCACCTGTGGGCCTCCATCAGCCAGAATGACAGTCGGAGACAAAATGAGTTTGGATTCCCCCTCCCCCGCATTCCTCAACCACACACACTTTTCCCCATTTCTCAGCCTTTTAATCGGCACCATTTGCAACCTTGCCTCATTCCCTCAGTGCGGCCGTCACCTGCTCCCCTCCCCGCCTTCCAGCAAGCGAGGCGCTTCGCTCGTTGCCAGGCCTGAGCAAACGCTCGCCCAAGACGCCGGCAAACGCGCTGCAAATAGACCCTCCTCGGACAAATTGTGGCTGCTGCGCCTACCGCACACGCTCCGCCAATTACAAAGCTGCCACAGTCACAGCTGCCATTGCGCCGATGAAGGCCCACCTGTCGTGTTAGCGCGCACGCACGCACACACACAGCAAGGTGATCCAATCGTGAGCATCACTCCAGCGGCCATATGCAAACCTCCCTGAGCAATTAATGGGGAGTCGTGTGCCCCGTGGCCTCGTGGGTAATTTATACCACTGCGCTGTGGGCCACGCATGTGACGAGTGAAAGCGGAGAGCAAAGCTATGAGGCTAACATGGAAGAGTATGTGCGTGTGTGTGTGTTGGGGGGTGTTCGCATGAGAGAGCAGCATGGCATGAAATTAAATGGAGCCTTAAAAAGGAGGACTAACTTGCATCAACTTCAGACATAAAAAACATCAACTGGCATATTTTTCTGGATAAAAGATAGATTGTCAAGGGAATAAAAGTCGTACTAGGATAATTTTTTTAAATGTTGGTACATAGGTTAAAGGTCATGCGTCTCACATTTTAGAAAGTATTTAGTCATTTTACCCCAGAAAAGTTATATTATTATTATTTATTTTACAGTGGTAACATTTACAGGAACAAAATCAGATTTTCCTGAGGAAAAGAGCCACAATTTTGAAAGGATGAAGTCCTTTCTTTTTTTTCTTTTCTTTTTTTTTATTTGCAGTCTTGCAAAGATAAAATTGTCGTATTCCAGACAAAGGTAGTTATTTATCCAGGAAAAATTGTCAATTTGCAAGAATAAAATTGCATTTGTTTGGAAAAACATGTTTTGGGTATGAGTGTCCTTTTTTTGTTAGAAAATCTTCATACTATAATATTTAATAATATTTTTAAAAAATCAAGTCATCACCTTTTTCGAGAATTTAGTGTTGAAATATTTCTGTAATCAAATCACGTTTGTTTTTGTTTTTTAGAAAAAGTGCCAATCTTTAGAATGAAGTCATATTTATCGAGATCAAAATCATATGAAGAGGGTAAAGTTGTTTTTCCTAACACTCCAAGAATAGTAATTTATTTGATGAAAATAATTGCAAAATTATGAGAACAGTCAAATCATACTTTTTAAAGAAAAAAGTCATCATGACAGTTTATTTTTAAAAAGTTGTAAAATTGCACAAATAAAGTGGTAGATGAAAAGAAAGTTGTATTTGTCGAGAAAATCAGACAGCATTTGTATTAATGATGAGAGTTCGTTTGTTGCCGGCAAGCGAGCAGGATGGACTGAATGCAAACGGCCGCTTGGAGTCGGAGGGGGTCAGATAGCGCGCTAATGAGCGTCACGCTGGAGGCTGGAGGGGGGAGGGGGGCGGCGCCGCCTCCCCTTAACTCGACTGGCGTATTGATTAAACCCTCCGTTTGGCCCCCGTCGCCCAACTCTACGCCAGCGACTCGTCAGCCTCGCCTGAGGTTGGTGCGTACCGAGTGGGAGGGGTGCGCTTGTAGACGAGGTGCCAGCTGCTGAGTGCCGCCATCCCCCCCACCCTCCTCGGAGGCCCCCAGCGCCTCCCTCCATTTCCACTTTTCGCGCGCCCCCTCCCCTCCGCCATCTATCATCTCAATATGGTGCGGGCAGCCAGTTTGTGTTGTGCTAATTTCCTCCAATAAATCAGTAATTATTGCTGCGCCGTCCCTGCTGTCTATTGCTCCCATCCCCACCCCACTCCCTCCTTTTTCCCGCAGCTGTTTTTCCACTTGTCCAGAGAGCGGGTGTTCTCCGAGGAGCGCACGCGCTTCTACGGCGCCGAGATCGTCTCGGCGCTCGACTATCTGCACTCGGCTAAGATCGTGTACCGTGACCTCAAGGTGAACACCAGCACTGTACACTCAAGTGGCATTATTAACACAATCAAGTTGCATTTTTCACACCAAAAAGTCAGAATCATGGAAAAATCATTCCTTTCTTTTGATATTAAAATGGATCTTTCTAGGAGGTAATTAGTTGCAAACTAAGCAGAAATTGTGCGAGAATGCTGTTACTTTTCCCCAAGGTTAAAAGGTATCTTTTTTTTTAACAAAGAAGTAGTTGTATTTTGGCAATGAAGTCATATTTCTTTTCAATTTGTCGTAAGTAGGGCCTAAGCAATACGGATTTTTTTTATGCCAATTCTGATAATTGGCAGAATAAAACTGGTAAATATAAAGAATAAAATCACCTTTTTTTGGTCCCTGAGTACTTACACCAGTTAATGTATGAATTACTGGCATTGTACTGCTTTATAGTAAATTGCCATTTAGTAGTTAACTTTAAAACAGAGGAAAATCGACCACTGTTTTGGCAATTTCTTTTTTTGGGGGAAATTTTTGAATGTCATTAAATTAGTTTTTTGTTGTAAAAAAAAAAAAAATGAATAGGCAGAAATTCTGATAATTTTAAAAGAGCTAATATCAGCCAATTAAATTGCCTCGCAGATTAATTGGCCAGGGCTGTCTTGTAAGTGTTCACAAATTGAATCACATTTAGTTTTTGAAAAAAAGAGTATCTTTTAAGAATAAAGTTTATTAATTCATTTTTATTTATTTTTTATTTTTTTGAGAAAAGTTGCCAGGAGTGAAGATGTTGTTTTCCGGATAGAAATGGTTGGAATACCCTAAGAATCATTTTCAGTTTTTTTGGAGAAGAAAGTCGTAGTTTCGGTAGAAGTTGGAAGTTCAAAGAAAGCCTCAGAAAGAAAAAAAAAATACTATTTTAAAGTCATGGTTGGATAAAGTAGTTGTTTCTTGAACAAAAATGTCTGTTTTTCTTTTTTATGGTCTGCGTGCGCCCCCTCCCAGCTGGAAAACCTGATGCTGGATAAAGACGGCCACATCAAGATTACTGACTTCGGCCTGTGCAAGGAAGGCATCACAGACGCCGCCACCATGAAGACCTTCTGCGGCACGCCTGAGTACCTGGCGCCCGAGGTATGACTAGCATCACTCGCACAGCTTGTTGAAAGCAGGACACAACAATGAGGCACGCTTGCGCAATCTCAAAAGAGAGGGCACTCTTTTACAAACATTTGCCACACTAGTTTTATTCCTGGCTTCGTCTAATTGAAGGTGTGTCCTTTGGCACTCATACATTAGATGTACTAACATTTTCTATCTGTAAAATACAATCTCTACATCAATCACAAAATTTAAAGATATTTTATATATTATTTATATATATATATATATATATATATATATATTTATATTTATATATTCAGAACGAAAAATAGCTTTTTTTTCTGAAAAAAATAAATAGTAATCTTAGGACGAAGAGAAGGGGGGAGTCGTAATAATCTAACAACAAAGTTTACTTTTACAATCTTTTTCTTGAGAAAAAAGCTCATATATTTTTCCTGAAAAAGTAGTAATAGAAGAGTCAACAGTTGTGTACTGCTGTACTCCTGTTGTGCAAAAAAATCTGAATATTAACAAGCTTAGTTTTTCTAGAAAAAGTTGTCATCTTTTCAGAGGTAAGTCATACTCATCTTATGCTAGTCTTGTTTTTAATAAAAACCTTTTGATTGTGATTTAAGTTGTAATTGTAAGAGAAACAAATTTCTAAAGATCAACATTTTTTGGGGGCCAAATTAAAAAACAAACATTAGATCAAAATATAGTGAAAAAAGTCTGAAATATTACATGAATGTGTTTTTGGAGAAACATTTCAATCTTTTTTGAAGTTATAATATGAAAAGAATTTGTTTAAAGAAAAAAGTAGAAGAAAAAGAAAAAATTATGGACAAAAATGACTGATTCTCTTGTATAATTATTTTTTTCCTCTGCATTGTTGCCTTGTTACTCCCTTCTTATATGGCCGAATATATTTGCTGAGGCATTTTTCTTACCTTCCGCCTCTGATTGCGTACCTAATCAGGGATCTGTATTGACTGCCTCAGAATAACACCTCATCACCACATTTAAACACACCGGCTAAATTAGAAAGGGCGTGAACTGCAAATGGTTTATTTTCGCCAGCGTCCATCCAGCTCCAAGGCCAACAGATCACCTGGCGAGCGCGGCGCCATGCGAGCGGGCCTGTGGGTGGCTATGTGGGGACCAAGGCAGCAGGGGAGCGGCGTGGCGGTCTACATCCCACTTGAAAAAGTAGCGAGGACAATTTGGCGCAGCATTTTCATCTTTTTGTTTATTTTTTCCAAGTGCCTTCCGTTACGTGCCAAAAGCTGATTGGAGGCTGCTAGTTATTTTTCACAGGATGTGCGTTTATGCGCGACCGTGTGTGTGTGTGTTGCAGTAGAAAGTGCAGGCTAAAGTGAGGCAGATGGCGGCAGATGGGCGAGGTTGGAGGAAGGTGCTCGGAAAAAACCTGGAAATCTACACCGCCGCCGCTCACCCGCCCGCCCGCACGCTCTGCTCGCCCGCCCGCGTGTAAAAATAACACAGTGTGCTCTGAGCCAAGTTCCAGAGATGCAAAGTAGCTCGGATTAAACAGAGAATGGGTGGGGGGGGGGGTGATCTGGTGGGGGCTTGAAGGCAGACGGAGATGAGAAGGCTGAAGAAATATTTCAGGGTTACGCGATTGTAATTTAGACACTTCCTGTGTTTGCAAAGGCCACACAATGTGGGCTTGTGTCTTATACGTTGACCTATTGATTAGAAAAAGTGTCACGACACAATAATAAGCTGCGTCTTTGTGAAGAAGTGTTTTCGTTTAAGGATAGCTGCGGTGTGCAAGTTTTAATTTTGTCCACTTGAGGTCACCATACTCACTTTCTGCTCTGTACTAACTGTGACTCCCAATGTTTGTGGCTTTAAAGGGCCTGACCTGGTGAGTGACGTGGGAGTCGTCAAGTTAAAGTGGCTGTTGTGTTAGGTCAGTTTAGTGGCAGGTTAGTCTGCAGCTGTTTCAAAATATCATTAAAAAAAAAATGCAACCGCCATACAATATAATACAACTTTATTCAAACAGCACATTTCACAACACCTGGAGCTGTAACAAAGCACTTTCCCAATAGTGTAATATAAATTAGCCATGTAAAATTACAGACCGAACAATGTTTTTAAAAAGAAATATTGAAAAAAAATTTAATTTAGAGAATGTGGAATGTTACAAAGTATGATAGTGTTTATTTGAAAAGCAAAAGTATCAAGAAAAGAAATTATGTTGCCAGAATTCACACTATTTCTATAAAAAAAAATTAAAAAAATTAAAGCTAAAAAAAAACAAAAGTTAAAAAATACAATTTTAAAAACAGTGGGAGTTTACAAATTTAGCATTTTTTGTTATTAATTTTTCTAATGTAAAAATAAACATTTACTATTGATTATTTTAGTTATTAGTTTATTTTAAAAACAAAATTTATGCGTGAAATTGTATGCGTATGTTCAAATATGTTACCAGATACAACGCTATATTTTCTATTATAAAAATATTAAAGTTTAAAAATACAATTAATACAACAGAATGCCCCGCCCCCCAAAAAACACTAATCTTTTTTTTTAATTGTCAAAATTTGTGAATGTTCTAAAATATAATCGTTTTTATGAAAATAATAATTTTAGTAAGTTGACTTTTACTGGAGAATGTTTCTTTTCCTCAAAATATTTTGTATTCTGTATCATTATGAAGCGAGAAAAGTGACTCGTAAACATTTGGAGATATTGTACTAAAAATCAACGCGTGTTATTCCGCATCAGCGTGACTCAATACATGTCAAATTGTCGCTCCACCTTTTTTTGTGTCAACATGAACAAAATGGCTCCCCTTTGACACCGTGTGCGCGTATTGACTGTGAACACGTTTGCGCCCGCCGGCTATGTGAGCTGCTAGCCGCCCAGGGCTACGTGCGAGTTTCCGTCCCGTCTCCAGTCCCGTTCCGGCTGCCAAGGCGTCCCCTCACCCCCCTCGTCCACCACCCACATGGCTGAGCCCCGAGACCGTTCTCCCCCTCTGGCTTCCTTTTATTGTCTCATCCCCTGTTTTGCCTTCGCTTAAACACGCCTCTTTTGAAGTAGTGAGGTCAGCTGTGCCGCCTTTAAAACAAGTCCAAACAGGCGGGCGCGCACACAAACACATTCGCCAGCGGCTGTGGGGCAGCGATCTGGCTCCGTGAGGATTAATCTGCTCCCTGCCTGCGACCGAGCTGCCACTTCTTATTTTTTTTTTTCCCCCTCTCAATTTTATCTCTCCGTGTTTCCTGCACTTGGAAAAGTTGCCGGATAAATATTCCATCTGTCTCTCAAGTGCTGTTAGACCTCCAATGTCGAGTACGGCAACTGACGTTATTGTTGGAAAGCGCTACATTACTCAATAGTGAGCGCTGTCTTTGTGAGGACATAATGTCATTTCAGGACAGGGTCGATCAAAGTCCGACCCAGGGATGTTTGCGGCCTGTGGCACACTTCCTGTTGGTCGCCCGTCGCAAATATTGAAATAAAATACGGTCTGCCTTCCTAAAATCTCAAACAATTATAATCCTTATTTCCTTTTCTTTTTCTTGTCAAATATAATAACTTGTCTAAAAAGTGAAATGCTATCATGCTATCTCACACTTTAAAAAACATGAAAATGTTTTCAAAAATTCATTTTAAGAAATGGAATGGTAATTTGAACAAAACGAATGTTTCGAATGTTTGGCAGAATCCCGTCAGAAGACGTTTCAACTCTCACCTTCGGCAGAACAGACATTGAGTCCGAATGGGCCATATTTCGTGGCCAACCCTATTTATACTGCTTGTTTATTTAAATGAAATGTACATTTTACGGGAGAGAGCTGCTGACTTTCTAATTCGAAGTGCCACGTCAATTCCAAAACATTCAATCTGTGAAGCTCTCCTTACATATATTTCCATGAGTTGCTATGTATGCATTGCTAGCGCCGTTAGACAATGGCTGTCGGTCGTTAAGGTTTGTTGCTGCGTGCTGGCGCGCCCCTGGCCGCCCGGTCGGCCGGCCTGCTCCATTATTTTTAACAGTGAGAAGATGCTATTATTATTGGCGAGATGTCCGACATATGCCGCTCTGGATGCTCTCCAACCCTGCCAGTCTGTCCGTCACCACACACACACTCGCACTCGCACACTCAACATAGCGTCACATGTTAATCAGCTTGTGATGTTAATGAGCACCTGAAGTACCTCTGCCTCGCTCGCCGCGGGATGAAGGTGGCGCAGATGGACGAGGCGAGAGCGGGCCAGGTGCGCAAGACCGCTTTGATAGAGTCGCCGAGTGGCCGTGACCCGCCTGTGTGCACGGCCCGCCCTGCCTTCTCCATCCGGGGACGGCGTCCTTTTCCTTCGAGCGGACCCTCTGAAGACCTGCCACCCGCTGATGTTTGCCATCTCTGCTTCTTTTTTTTTTTTTTTTAATGCTTCCCTGCAGCCACCTTGCTTGGCGCCATATTGACGCTCTTGCGCTTTATCTCCTGGCTCATCTGTCCGCTTCTTCGTCGTCTTCTTCGCCACCGTGGGCGCTTTTGTGCCAATAAAATAAATGCACGTGTGCAGAATGCAAGCAGATGTCTCGTAAAGTAAAGAAACGTTTTGCCTCATTTTTGGCTACGTCGATTGAATTTAGCCGGTTACGCTCAGTAGCCGCCACACTGTTTGCGTGCCATGCGGAGCTAACGTGTCGGCTTTTCGGGAAGGCCGGCTAACCTGACGTTTGGATTGCTGTACAATGAGGCACCTGTGAGTCAACTGCCTCTTACAAAACGTGTTCTTTTAGTTTTACAGTTATGAAAAGTCTTGTATAAACAAAAGTATTGGATAGTCTGTACCTCAAGTCTGAACTCTCACTCAACTTTATTTAATTGCGCTTTAAAACCTTGCTGCAAGGACTTCAAATAAACACGTAGTCTTCATTCATGATGTCAAGCACTTTGCTCCTGCTGTGGTTGTGCTCTACAAGTCTGTTTGAGGCGGAGGAAAAAAACAAAACTTGACGTGTGCGTGCGTGGACGTCAGGTGCTGGAGGACAACGACTACGGCCGGGCGGTGGACTGGTGGGGCCTGGGCGTGGTGACGTACGAGATGATGTGCGGCCGTCTGCCCTTCTACAATCAGGACCACGAGAAGCTCTTTGAGCTCATCCTGATGGAGGACATCAAGTTCCCGCGCACGCTCTCGGCCGACGCCAAGTCGCTGCTGTCGGGACTCCTCATCAAGGACCCCAACAAACGGTTCGTGCGTGCAGGAAAAAAAAAATTGTAAATAAATGTAAATGTAATAAATTTGAGTTTGTTGGTTTTTATTTATTCTTTTCATTCTTTCATTTTTATTTCCGTGCTTGTATTGCATTCTCTTTTATTATATTTAACTTAAAAAAAAAAAAAAAGTCTCACTTGTCATTTCTGAACCAGGCTTGGCGGAGGACCGGATGACGCCAAAGAAATCATGAGGCACAATTTCTTTACTGGCGTCGACTGGCAGCATGTTTACGACAAAAAGGTGCAGACGCACAAGCTAAGACTTGACCTGACTTTCAGTTCTTCACTTTGTCCTTCCGGCTTGCCGTCTGCTCTAGATGGTTCCGCCGTTCAAGCCTCAGGTGACGTCGGAAACAGACACCCGGTACTTTGACGAGGAGTTCACGGCGCAGACCATCACGGTGACGCCGCCGGAAAAATGTAAGGCTTTCTCGCGTATACGTTGCAGTCCTCACAGTTAGTAGCATTGTGTTTTTTGTGGGCGCCCTGAATGAGTCTGCCGGAGACCAGAACTCACCGAAACCAAGACAAGACCAAGACTTTTGAGAGTTGCATCCCAGACGAGACCAAGAATGTGGTCTTGAGACCGGTCTTGTTTCAACACGTGCTCAGTAGCAACGTGTATTTGTAGGGTTTAAACATCCAATATTGTTGACTATTATAATAAATAAGTATTTGTATAAAAGTCGATTAACTCGTTGCCTGTTTTCATGTCGTTGTGCGCACGCCAGTCGACGAGGACAGCATGGACTGTTTGGACAACGAGCGACGACCGCACTTCCCGCAGTTCTCCTACTCAGCCAGTGGGCGGGAATGAACTCCGCCCCCCCCCTGCTCACCCCACCCCCTGCGGTGACATCATCACAGCTGGTCTATGAGGTCATCAGCGTGGGACACAAAATAAAAGAGGAAAACCTACGGCTTTCGGACCCGGAAGAATCTACTCCAGGAAGGATTTTGCCATCCTTTTTCTTTTTTTTTCCCAGCCATTTGGTCTCATTCGCGGTTCACGAAGGGAGCGGCAGGTACGAAGGCGGTTAGCTGCTATTGTGACATCCCCGAGTGGGACTGCTGCGCTTTGATTGGTTCCCTCCTCGCTGGCCATCCGCCTATACACACACACTCACACGCGTGACTCGGTTGTAATCTCAGGCTTTTCTTGCACACGTGAACCATTCTGGGATCGACTGAGCAGGTCTGGTAGGCAGGAGTTGACTCAGGTGCAATTTCCCACTCGTCGTTGCTGCTATTCCAACATCCGCCTCTCGGACGCGTACTCGTCCTCTTCAACCAGACTACTGCTAAACAGATCTATCGCTAGTAGGGCTGGGCGACATGACCTTCAAAGAAAAACTTTTCTTATTTTAATGTCACTGTCAACAAACTTTTTTCCCCCACCCGCTGCTAAGGAAAATTTGATTTCCACCAAAATAGTACAATTAAAAAGCTGCATGTTTACAGATACAATGGAATTCGCTTTCATAATTGATCAGTCTCAAAAAGTATGAACAAAACCAAACCGTCCAAAAACCAAAGCAATATTTCCCATAGAAAATTATGTAAATTCACTCAATACATTCCAGAAGCCCAAAATGATGAACAAAAATACACTTTATAGGGAATAACTGTAGTAATCAAAGAGAAAATGATGTGAAAGAAATATTTGATTTGAAATGCACTTTTCCTACTACTACTAAAATAAACTGCGAACTGGAATTCAAAGGGCAACATGTGCCAAAACCCAGTATTGTTGTTACTATTGCATTTGTCATTAAAAATGGAGCTGATTAACAAATTCTCACGAACGCAACGTTCAACAAACCTGAAGAGCAGGTTTGTGAACTCTTTGCAGACAACGAAAAAATAATTTTCCAAATTTTTCTTTTCCGAGTCATTTTTTTGCCAATTAGTTGCTAGAGGAGTTAAAAAGTCCCGTGCTTCTTTTTATTTACAGCCCTGTTGTTTGTGTAAGTTGTGCACATCAACAAGGGGGGAAAAAAAATCTTCGTGAGCAATAAACTGGATTTATTCAATGAATTGTAAGAATGGCCCAGCCCTAACTGCTAGCTAGCGACACATCTGCGCCCCCGCTTGCTTGCTAACTTGCTGCTAACGTGGACGCTAGGACGCATCCACATGGCTCTAGCCGACAAACAACGTAACTAATCAAGGATGTCACGTTGCCACGCGAGGAGGTTCCGCGTCCAAGCGCTGCAGCTGCCCGACCATGCCCCCTTATAGCTTTACTACCCACAATGCAACGCTCGCTCGTCGATCTAAGACTGGACGGTGGCAAGATACAGCGCCGCCGTGGACGTAAACGTATTTACGATGGTCTTTCCTTGGTGGAGGTACTATTGGCTTATTTATTATCCTGCTCATCGCCCCCCCCTCTTTTTTATATTTGACTTTTTTCTATTAACAGACATGCGATTTTACCGGACACGTTAGGGCTGAAAAAAACAAAGTGGCCGAAGAATGTAGGAGGGGGAGCCGGTTCCGTCGCTTTTTACCTCCGCCAAGCATTATTTGTGTATTTATTACTTTGTGTGTTTGTACGTTTAGTGGGTTGTGCGCAGGACCAACGCCTTCCTGGCAGAGGTTTTGCTGCCATGCGAAAGGTTGCCAGAGAGCGCAGACCTCCACCAAGGCCTTTTTTTTTTTTTTCATTTTTACGATTTAACGGCACATTTTCATGAAATACAGTGGAACCTTTCATTTCATTTGCAAAAACATTGAAATATACACCTCAAAGTTTACAACCTGGACATCACCGCAGAGTTTACAGATAGCCAAAAGGGAAAATGTGATCATAACTATACAACAGGAAATAGAACTTATTGCTGCAGAGGGGTAGTGGAATGGGACACAATAATGTCCTGGCTGCTCAGTATTCGTCCCAATTTTTTTTTTGTAGTTGATCATGATAATTAACGTCTCTTTTTTTTCAAGTACTGTGCTGTTTGTATATAATATACATATGTGTATGCGTAGAAATACATACATATGCGCACACACACGTTCTCACCCCTCAAAAATATCAGTGAATTATTTATATTTTTTTGGGGGGGAGCGCAACCTTGTACAAAGATTAATCCGGATATAAATAATAGTATTTTTGTTTGCTTGTTTCAAGCTAGATTTGCCTTGGTGAAGGTCTGACATTTTAGCTCTTCTGTTTCGTTTTATTTATTTATGGCGTTTGCGTTTTGTGATCAA
Source organism: Idiotropiscis lumnitzeri (assembly GCF_059441095.1). Taxonomy (NCBI): domain Eukaryota; kingdom Metazoa; phylum Chordata; class Actinopteri; order Syngnathiformes; family Syngnathidae; genus Idiotropiscis; species Idiotropiscis lumnitzeri. The sequence goes on from NC_142399.1 coordinate 11,248,881, forward strand.
AATGTGACGAGCGAGCGCAGGCGACTGGTCGCGCTGAAACCCGACACGGAAACTTTATTGATAAGCACTTAAGAAATGTGTGTACGTGTGTGTGAGTTGGACAGGAAAGGTGAAGCGCAAGTAGAAAAGCAGAGGAAGAAAAGTGAAGAAGGTTGAAGAAAGAATCAACAGCGACATTGTAAGTTTGATAGCACGTAGCAGTCGTGGTTAGCAGGTCCGCCTCGCAATCCGACTTGCTCCCATATCCCCTCCGCTACCAAAAAACTTCATTGAAGTCTGGAAATGGTCTCAACGTGAGTTGGTATGTATTTATGTCTGTATGCAAGTGACTGGCGACCAGTCCAGGGTGTACTCAAACTCAACTGATGTTGGCCATCCTGGTGGATTTGAAGAAGCCGCTATCGTGGCAATATATCTTGAACCTGTGCGTTGACTTTTTGTCGCGTCGGTCGCCGTGGAGTGGTCGCGTCTTCCATTGTTGGAGCTGGTCCTTCCGTGTTTGTTTGTCTTTTCACACGCCACCAAAGCCTTACATGCTTTTGCTCCAAAACAAAGACGGGAAAATCGAGATTCATTTCAATAAAGACGAAAAGACAAAAACAACTTTTGATGCATTTAACGTACCATGCAGTTGAAATAGACAAAATGTTTGTCATGCTATTTATTATCATTTGAATGTCACTGTGTTATCACTTGAATTTGTTTTCTAATTTATTTATTGGATGTCATTTTGTTTGTGTTCATTCTGCAGTCAGACTTTATTTGAAACAAATAAATGTCTCCCTTTTCTTCTTTCCACATCTCATTAGCCAGGTTTACATGGACACCTTTTGCTTTTTAATCTGATTGAAATCATTCTAAAGAGAGATTTCTGGTTACTTAGCTGTTAACATGTGATGTGATCTTTTCCAATCAACCGTGTTCCAGCCGTGCAACACTTTATCGATGTGAACATTACATGCTTTATCAAGCACGAGTTTATTCGTCGGGATCCAAACCATTCATAATGTGTATTTTTACAAGGTATCAGTTTTGGCCAACGTGATCTAATTTGTTCTCCGAAATTCCCAACAATATGTTGCTTTTTAACATGCTTTAGATAAATATACAGGCTTCACAGTACACATTTGCTTGCATCTCGCTGTAGAATCCAAAATGGTGGATGATCATGTGATGACGCGGAGCACACGCCCTAATTAACACGGTGGGCGTGATATTTTTAACACGTTTATTAAAGTAACGTATTATAGCAACGCGTTACAAGAACATAAACGGACACAACTTTAGTTTTCCTGTAGCAGGCGTCCTCTGAGATGCTTTTGTTTTACATTCCTTTATAAAACACACATTGCTTAACAGAAAAGGGCACGAGGAGCTCCGCTTCTTCTGGTACTTGCGTATCTCCGTCTGGCCATTGACCCTTGACCCCCCCCCCCCTGGCGGTACCTTGCAATACTGAGTGACGGCACGGGTTGGCGCCTTTTCTGCAGCTGGTCGAGGAGTCGTGGCGCATGATGCAGCAGGTATGCGGAAGAAGGTCCCAAGTCCAAGCAAAGTGGCAAAAAGCAACTTTTAAAGCAGCTAAATCAAATGCAAAGCCATCTTAAATTCAAACAGTGTATCCGATTGAACTAATTATGACGCTCGTTCGTATTAACCAAAGAAATATACCACCCCTGTGAATTTCCATTTTTATTCCGACTGGTGTTTTGATTATTTTCATTGTTTGATTATTCGGATACATTCTAATTTGAATACACGGATCCGTGTAAATGCGGTGATTTAGGACATGCAGTTTTTTAATTTAAAAAATGTAGAAATGGAAATGAATGCCAAACCTTCAACCTTCTTCACTTCACTTAGGAATATGATCAGAAACATTGACGTGTTTGTTCAACTTATGCCCCCTAGTGGTGTAGCCAGTGAGCCCACAAATCAGGAAATCAAAAAATAACTAGAAAATGCAATTCCTGAAGAAATTGCGTGTGAAGGCGGAAAGGCTGGAATTTTTTTTGTGGAATGATTTTTGAATGAGACTGAATGTTTTTGAATAATATTGAATGACTCTGAAATATTGAATGAGGCTGAATGAATTTGAATCATAGTGAATGAAATTGAATGATTTGAATGACAGTGAATAATAGTGAATTCTATTGAATCATCATGAATGAAAGAGAAAAAATATTGAATAATGTTGAAAAATATTGAATAATGTCGAAAAATATTGAATAGTGTTGATTTATAGTGAATGACATTGAATGAAAATGGGGAAAGACAGTGATTAATGGAAGGTGGAAGGATGTTGAATGATCGTGGAAAATATCCAACCGACCGGGAATCGAACCGAGAACCTCCAAGTATGGAGCCAGGCTGCTAATCCACTGACCCAACCCTCTTTATAGAATCCTGGATGAATGTCTTGAATGGATTTAATATCCTAAGTGGATGCATTGGTGCAATGTTGAATGCCCCATTGCAAATGAATGGGGTTTTAGGGGGTGAAAAAGGTGAAATGGTGAAAAATGTGAAAAAGATAGAAACATGAAAAATGGAAGCCCCCATGGTGGGAATTTTTGGAATAGATTGAAGTAGGAACGGTGAAAATCGGACGAAAAATGCGAGAGTAGTTTCGTGACGTCCCTTCAGGTTTCGTGACGTCACTTCCGGTCAAAATACGCCACTTCCGGTTCCGTGGCGTCACGTCCGGTTTCGTGACGCCGCTGCCGGCTTCGTGACGTCACGTCCGGTTTCGTGACGTCACTTCCTGTTTCACGACGCCACTTCCTGTTTCGCGGCGTCACCCCCGCCCAGATACGTCACTTCCGGTTTCGTGACGTCACTTCCGGTTCCGCGACGTCTGGTTAAAATGGGAAGGGGTAATACAAAAATAATTGAACCATTTTAAAATGTCATGAAAACTGTTTTTAAAGTATTAAAATGGAAACTAATAAAATTTGTCTGAACATGGAAAAAAAAAAAAACAATGGCAATTTTGAAAATGAGCTTTATTTAAAAAAAAATAAATTTCTTCTATTCCAGCAAGTAAACAACTTTATGAATCTGCATAATTGCAATCCTGTTGAAATACAAGAGAAACAAACACACATTTTAAGCTCTATGTCACATGTGTCAAACTCAAGGCCCGGGGGGCCAGATCTGGCCCGTAACCTCATTTTATGTGGCCCGCAAAGGGCAAATCATCTGCATCAACTTCCTTTTTCTAGCATATTTTCTTCACTTTTAACAACACTAAGATATGAGATATTTGTTACCAATCCTCCCCTTTTAAAATAAATTGAAAAATTGTTCAACAATTACTTACTAGCTTTGGATTTCAAAACTGGCTTTCCAATCAATTTATATGGGTTCACAATCATACCGGCCCTCTGAGGGAAACCACAACTACGATGTGGCCCGTCCACAAAAATGAGTTTGACACCCCTGGTCTATGTAGTAGTGCAACACCTCTTATCCTCCACATCAAACTCAACTCACTAATATGCGTTCCGAAACTCAGTCTCACACGCACAAATACACCCAATAATATACGTGTGTGTGAGTATGTTAGTTAAGGAGTGGTTGTGTGTGGTTGATCATCGTGTGGTTCTGTTTGGCCAGCAGCTCACACACCTGCTGGGCGCTGCTCTGACAATGACGGTCCAACTGTTGAAGCCTACAAAACACACATACACACAATTATTGACGACACACAAAGTATGTTGGCCACAGCAACAGAAACAATAAATGGGGGGGCCAAAGTGTGTTTGTGTGTGTTAGGGGCGAAACTACTTCTCGAGAGCTTTTACTTTTCAAATTAAGTGTTGACAGCGAACGTCAGATTTACAAATAATTAAATGTATGTTTTTAATGGTTTAAACTGAATAGTCAACAAAAGACAATTGAGAATGTGATGGATTGCGTAACTGTAGAATTTACAACGGGTAATTCGAGAAACCTGATTGCAAGCTGTGTCTGTAGAAAAACAGGTTCCTGTCTTGATATATTTCATGAAATGATGGAAGATACTGTATGAGCAAATTAATTACATGAAAACATCTTTATTTGTGAAGACTTCAGTGTACATTTGTTGAAAGCAACTGAACTGAAAGGAAATATGAATTTTATTGATGCAATACAATGTACAGCTTAGGTTTATTCCCGACCATCCTAAAGCCAACAAAAAGCATAACCAGAAATAGTGCAACAATAATTGATCATCTTCTCAATGAATTAGTGACTAAAATTACCAGTGGATTACGCCGAACTGACATACGGTATGTGACCATCTCCCAATATTTGCAATTGTTTCCAAATTTATTGTAATAATATAATATAATTTGATAATATAATATACTAAATTATTTTCAAAATATTTGTCTCTCAGATAATTTATTAAATGATAATCACATTTAGGTGAAATCAGCCATTCGGGAAAGAAACAAAGACAATTATTGTGGTAAACCAGCAGTGTGAATTTTCTAGAAAATTTTTGTTTCATTAAAATGACCAGAAATAAGGGTTCCCTCTTGGTCAGTCTAGGCTGATAGTGCACTGTTGGTAAGGAAAGGGTGTATTCGTGTGTGTGTGTGCTTTGTCGCTCCTCCACTAGCACACTTCATTCATTAATTAGGACTTAATGTGGCTTAATGCCTCATACGTGCACACACGCGCACACACCAGCCAGGCCTGTAAAAGAAACTTGAATGGATTAGTGTCTGCATTAAACAATGACGTTTGTCTCTGTGTTGACATTCCGACCAATAAAAGGACCCCACTTGCAGTACAGCGTGTGTGCATGTGTGTGTGTGTGTTTTTAAGACAGCAGTCAAAAATCCAAACAGGTTTAGCTGGGGGGCACTCTGCAGTAATTTCCCCTGACAGTCTTGATAATGACACACTCTACCTCGAACCACAACACACACACACTCACACTCACACGCACACGTTCTCTCTCTCTCTGTGGCATACATGAGTGGTAGCCCAAAGCTAGTGTTGATATTAAGTGTTTGTTTGTGGCCGTGTTTATTTACAGGTGGGATTGTGACATGTCCTGCGGGCCAGGGGGTGTCTGAGGGTAAACCATTGGTCAAAGGAATCCGGAAGGTGGGAGGAGCCAAGGAGGATTAAAAAAAGAAAATAGAAATAGAAATAGAAATCCCTTTATTGTCATTGTACTCAAGTGTGCAACGAGATTAGAGGGCTCCCCTCTCCAGTGCAATACAACAATAATACAGACAAATATATAAATTAGATAAATAAAGAAGACAGTGCAATGGAATTCAGTACTGAATAGGGCATATAGAAACACATCACAATGCTGTTTTGCGAGGTTAGGGTGGTCTCGTGTGTGTGTGAGAGTTCAGTATGGAGATGGCTCTCGGAAAGAAACTGTTTCTCAGTCTATTGGTCCTTGATTTGATGCATCTGTAGCGCCTGCCAGAGGGCAACAGGTCGAACAGGTGTGAGTTTGGGTGGGTATTGTCATTGACGATGTTGAGAGCCCTTCTGAGGCACCGGGCGGTGTAGATGTCCGACAGTGGGGGAAGAGGGCAGCCAATAATCCTTTGCGCTGTTTTGACTGTCCTCTGGAGCCTCACTCTGTCCGCCTCAGTGCAGCCGCTGTACCAGGTGGAGACACAGTACGTCAGCAGGCTCTCGATGGACGAGTGGTAGAAGGCCAGCAGCAGCTTCCTGTCCAGGTTGAATTTCCTGAGGACTCTCAGGAAGTGCAGACGTTGGCGGACCTTCTTTACCACTGCTGTGGTGTTGTGACTCCAAGAAAGGTCATCGGAGATCTGTACTCCCAGGAACTTGAACGTGTGGACCCTCTCCACACACACGCCTTCGATGCAGAGGGGGGGCGGCAGCGTCTTGTTCCTCCTGAAGTCGACGACAATCTCCTTTGTTTTAGCAGAGTTAAGGTGCAGTCTGTTGTCCTTGCACCAAGTTGTCAGTCTCTTTACCTCCTCTCTGTAGGCTGTCTCGTCACCTTTCGAGATCAGACCGACCACTGTCGTGTCGTCAGCAAACTTGACGATGGTGTTGTTGCCGTGGGCCGGGCTGCAGTCGTAGGTGTAGAGGGCGTACAGGAGAGGGCTCAGCACGCATCCTTGGGGGGAACCGGTGCTCAGCATGAGGGTGGAGGACGTGTAGGGGCCGAGCAACACAGTCTGGGGTCTGTTGGTCAGAAAGTCCTTAATCCAGATGCGTGTGAGGGCAGGGAGGCCGAGAGTGTCCAGTTTGGCGACGAGGATGTCTGGGATGATCGTGTTGAATGCCGAGCTGTAGTCCACAAAGAGCATCCTTGCATAGCTCTGCTGTCGTTCCAGGTGGCCCAGCACAACATGCAGAGCAGTGTCGATGGCGTCCTCAGTGGATCTGTTAGCCCGGTATGCAAACTGGTAGGGGTCCAGAGTGGGAGGAAGGCAGTCCCTGATGTGCTGGAGAACCAGCCTCTCGAAGCACTTCATAATGACTGGTGTGAGAGCAACAGGACGGTAGTCATTCAGGTGGACGGCTGGTGACTTTTTGGGGACAGGAATAATGGTGGAAGTTTTCAAGCAGGAGGGGATGACTGCCTGAGCCAGGGAGCGGTTGAAGATCCTGCAGAAAACATGTGACAGTTGGTGGGCACATGCTCTGAGGACCTTGCCTGGTATTCCGTCGGGTCCAGTAGCTTTCCTGGGGTTGACCGCCAGGAGCGCGCGCCTCACATCAAAAGTCACATTTATTTATTTATGTTGTTCAGACACCTCAAGCAGATCGTCACCACATCAATACGCTGACATGACAGAAAACATCATCAAGGAATTGAAGGTGGCTCAAGTGGGCCACACCAACAACGATCATCTAGCCAAGTGTGAAGAATATCTAGTTTCCGCATTTTGCCGCCCCTCCAATCCAAGTCAACATAACGCAAAATTGTGACGCGATCTAGTGCCAGAGTCACAGTCAAGGTGACCAAAAAAAAAAAACATGGACGCACATAACATTGTGGAGTGACCGGAGTCTTAATACTAACGCTCATTAGAATCTTCAAGAAGTCGCCTTGAGACAAAACCTAAGAGTTAAAGTACACAACGCTGTCATTGCGCTTACAAATACACGGCCTGTAGGCCAGAACCAGGCCGGCAGGGGCTCCAGTTCAGCCCGTGGGGATAGAGAACACGTTCACGGTGATTGCTAACTTTGTCCACTGAAGGGCAGACTAACAAGCACGTCAAAGATCTCTTACTATTTAAATGACAAACTGAAATTGGTTATTACTCAAAACTTGACAGCTGATATTGGTGCACTTGTGAAGGCTCAACGACATTTCTGAAGCAAAGACAACCGACTTCAAACACAAATGATGGGTTACCTTTGAAAACAACTCGATTCTGTACAAATATTAGACAGGTAGACACTCAACAGCTTCGGTTTAAAAGATGCTGCTTTGAGTGAAAACACTTTTAGATTTATGAGGTACATGAGGAATGTCACAAGCAACTCAGTAAGCTGGATGTCAACACATGAGCGGCTGAAAGAGTTCTCACGGGGGCTACATCAACGATGATTAACGTTTCGCGTTGTGTATTAGCATCAAGCTGGTGCGCTTTTCGCCGGCAAAATTACGTGGTTGTTTGAAATTTGCAAAGTGTTTAGTTGTACACTTGTAAGTCAAGGTACACAAACTGCACTTTATGACTTAAAGGCCGTTATTTGAGGAAGTCATGTATCTTTTGATTGTGTGTGTTGGGTGGGCAAGAGGATTAGAGAGCAGGCTCGCCTGGTTGCAAAAACGCCGCCAGTGGCGCCGATGCTGCAGCTGCCACACATGCATACGCATACTGAATGCTACATAAGTGCGCCTGCAGGTCATCGCCACCGGTCTGTCATGCCAGTTGTTGCTAAGCTAACATGCACAACATGTGTGGTGACATTTTCCAGGGGAATGACCAAAAAAAAAGTGCTTGAAGAATGATTTTCCAACCATCACCTGGAGGTCATTTTGAGCCAAGTTAGGTTGACTATGAGAAAAATGCCAGATACCAGATTTTTAAGACAGATCCCAGGACAAGTATTTGCTCTTTGAGTATTTTCCGCCACAGGATACTTCAAGTATTTTTGATATATAAAATGTTATTCATCACAATGACCAAACATCTTTGTTCCCGGCGCAGACGTGAATTCAAACTACTGCAGTGTGGCGACAACTACTGTTGAGGAGGACTTACTCAATGTCACATTTACGATACAATACAGCTTTATTTATAAAGCGCACTTCACAACAGCTGGAGCCGTAACAAGCTGGAGCATTCCATATGGTGTTATATAAATGAGCAGGAAATTAGACTTAGCTAACTGGTTTTCGCCCATCCCTAATAAAAGAAATTGCAAACTGGGGAATGAGAAAAACTGGAAAAAAGAAAATAAATTCACTTCATTTCACAATTATTTCTAAGCATCATTTTCAGGTATCCACGGTTCGATGGTGAAAGATTCAAAGTCAAAGAAGTGATTGCATTCAAATCGGCTCCATGCGCTACAGGCGTGTTAACGACGCGTCTTAAAGCGTGTTTTAAAGGTTGCGCTACTGTTGCTCAAACAGCAGCAGGTTGTCTTTTATGAGGCGTCCTCGCTGACTTTGCAGGCTTGCAAGGAGTGCAGCTTGACAGGCCTCTGGCCACTAACGGCGCCGCCGTCGCCGCACTGCCGGAAGCCTGCAAAGCTACGCCAATGTGCGCCGAAGTGGAATGCCAAACCAGGCTGCAGAAGCCTGACCGGACCACACCACAGACGAGCGAGACGAAGACCAGGAGGCGCACGCCATCTAGAGGCGAGGACAGGAGTGGCTCTCGTCATGCCTCATCAAGTGCCGCAGCGCTTCGGGAATGAGCCAGCAGCCAAAATGAGGTTCATGTCACAGCATTTCAAATGCCAAAACGAATTGCAATGTGAAAGGAGAAGGAACTTATTATTTTATTTCCATTTTCTTCTTGATATGAAAATGTTGAACTTTGGGGGGGGAAGCGGGAAGTACAGATTCTATAATACTTATTTTCATGGCCCAAATTTTGACTCTTGGAACGGTTTGCAGGAAGTGAGTCACAAATGTACCTGTAGTAATAATATTTTTTTTCCGATTATTATTATTTTTGTTAATGTTTTTACCAGCTGCAATGAAATGAAAGTTGCGCACATTTAGTGTAGTACCATGTTATGCCACAAAATGCCAGGCAGCATCGAGACCTACTTGAAAAGTGCGTAATGAAGAACAAGAAGAGGCAGAGAAGGCCCCCCAACTACAAAAGCTGCAGGATTACCATCCCGAAAGAGAAGTGAGAATATGCATGTGAATATTGTTGCGTGCTTTGTTTGGATTTTTGCTGCTCCTTGTGTGTTAAAAATTAATTAAATAACTTATTTTTTGTTGCCTTAATGCTTTCACATTAAATATGAAATACAGGGACAGCATTTGACTCTTTTAAAATACTTTGTCCTTTTAATTTTACAGCAGAGAGAAAAATCGGCCAGGTTTAAAAAAAAAACAATATTGTAATTTGTTTGAATGTCATCACTGTTGTCATGAGTTAATGTGTAAAAAAAGACAAGAAATTAAAAGGGCTTATTGATCAGCTGATTAAATCAGATAGCGGATTAATTGGTTGGGCCCTTTGTTTAATTTGGTTTGTGTAACGTGTCCGTTTTGCAGTAAACATCAAACGGGAGCCACAAACAATTTGAAGCAACCCTGCCGTGCCGCTTTTCAGAGTGAATGTGAGATTGAGAACAGATGCTAAGAAATACTTCACAAATTCTACTTGACTAAGTTCAAGCGTGTTTAAAGCATGTGGAAGGGCTCAAACTAACATTTCCACTTAACTCAAACAGATCACACACAACAAACTAATAAAAAAAGTTAAAAATAAAGCTTCACTGTACTGTAAATAATACCCCGAAAAAATGAGCACCTCAAAATAACAGACTGCTGGTAACTACAAACTATGTGGATGTTTCATCTTTCTTATAATCCTCGAACAGACACACACACACAAATGCATCAACCCAAGGTCTCATTAAGACACACACACACACACACACACGAGTCTCATGTTCTTAACCGCTGATAACTTAATTTACAAAAGAAAAGTTTTTGTAAGAAGTGGTGTCCTTCTAGCTTCTGGGGCATGGCAGCACACTGTGTGTGTGTGCGTGTGTGTGTGGCAGGCGCCCAGATGAAGCAGCCCTCGCCCCCCAGGGCTTGAGGCGCGCCGGCGGTAGCAGCAAGCCTGTTCCTTCTTCCCGCGGCCCGTCGCGACCATTTGTTCCATTAAGCAATCTCCTGGAGCCTCTGGTGCGCGCACACGGACACACACACACACACACACACAGACACACACTTGAACAACTGCTTGCACAGCTCATGGCACACATGGGCCGCCATCCCTCCTTCCAGACGCACGCACCATCCTTGTTCACGGAGGCCATATGGCCCAGTCAAGCCTGTGGATCCACACACACATCTGCGCATATTCTCCACGTTGCGCCACCCATACACTTCACACACGCGCACACACAAGACTGCATATACAGTATAGTGGATAACCGCGTGCGTGTGCGCGAATGTGGTGCTAATTGTTGAGGCGGCCGACAAGCAGCAGTTCGCTGACTAAAGGTTTGCGTGGCGTTTGCCGCCGCAAAGTGGAATTAACTGCAAGAAGACAAGTGACAGAAGGAGACGAAGATGAGGAGGAGGAGGAGGGAGAGAGGGTAGGAGGCGGATAAACGTGTGACAGTTGCATCAGAAGAAAAATGGACAAAAGCAAAAGGACATCAGCATTGACTCGTCATCTATTTGCTTCGAGAATATTTGTTTTTTTTTTTTTGTCATTTTCAGCTTATGACTGCTCAGTTTTTCTAATTTGAGTCATATCTTCTGGTTGTTTTGTCCTTTTATAAAATTGATTTTTAAAAAAATCCTTACTATTATTATTTAAGTCAGTAGGCATGATGAATAAAGTGTAATTTTGAAAAGGAGAAAATAATTTTCTGAAGGCGACTTAATTTCAAATGCCAATGCAAAAGTTTTCTTTTTTTTTTAAATATTCGATTCATGATAACAGTCGTGACTAAAATCATTCAAAGTATTCTTCGTCGATTCAATGAAAAACGTGATATTTGAGTTTGAAGAAAGACACTTCATTAGGTACACCTGCAGAACTTAATAGCTCATTAGATGCATCAAACAAAAATAAGATTTTTAACGGCAATAACAATTTAATGAACGATGTGTTCCATTAATATGTTCCGTCTGTGTTTGTGACCACCCTTGGCCGCCCCATCCTCTTCGCCTCCTCCTCCTCCTCATCGCGACGTAAACAACACCGAAATAGTCAAATAAATAATCAAGTGTGTGTTAAAAAAACCCTGTGTCGTTTGGCAGCCGGCTTGGCCCGGTAAAAATACATCAAGCTGATTTTCCAAATGTTTTGCTCTTCGCGGCACAGATTGCGGCAAGGGGAGGAAAGGAAAAAAAGGGGGTGGGGGGGGCTACTGGTGAGGAGGAAGAAGGCACTGGATGGTGATGAGGCCGCTCGCTTGCTTGCTCTACTTGTTGGGCAGGGTAACATCTTGAAAGGCCCGGGGCGGCCCGTGGTGCGTTTAAGGGCCGCGGGTGGGAATACGCAACATTTATGGAGTCGAAGACAGTGACGACGGTGACGCGTGTGCACATTGTTATCATTAGATGCGTTGTTATGCCGCACGGCAAGCGACACCACCGCCGAAATACGAAGCAATTGTGTGCCGGGTTTTGCAACTAGTTTCCAGTTACTTTTGCTGTCATTCAATTTTGGGATCGCAGGTGAACAACAAACATCACAACGTCGCAGATGTAACGACCAGTGAAAAACACAATCACAAAAACGTCACATCTCGCTAAAAAATTGACATCCAGCGAGCTGCATTCAAACTGTACCAACACAGTACAGATGTCGATTAATCATATATACATAAACATGTGCAGGGCTGCGACTCACGATTATTTTCATAATCAATTCATTTGTCAATCATATTGTTGATTCATTGATGAATGGGATTAAAAAACACCACTTTATTTAAAAGAGAACTGTTTCAAATTGGGAGGACAGAAAATGCACAAATGTAAATGAATTAGGCTTCAGAGTTTGCTCGATAAAATCGGCAAAAGTGTTGATTATTGGTTTCCAAAGTAAAAGCAGATCTCTACAAACGGCTGCCAAAAAAAACAAACAATTGTCTCCTCTCAAAGGGGACTAAAGAAATCTGAGAATATTTACTGGCGAGAGGCCGAAATTCAAAAGGATTTGAATAAAAAGTTTAATAAGGTCTAATCATCATAATAAAAATAACGATTTGTTGTCCATTCATTGATTAATTGTCGCACATTTATGTATGTCTATACACAAATAAATTGTTCTTTGCGTTGGACTACACTCTGCCAAAGTTGAGTACATTTGTGACTTGCGAGACTTTTTCTTTGGTGCTGTGCCCTGACATTTTTCAAAAACAGCCTTACTGTAGCCATTGCGAACCGAAGCATCACCTTAAAAATAAAAACACCAGCAGAGATTTGACTTGAACAACCTTTGCAAGCTGCTGTAATTATTCTGAAAAGAAAAACACTCCAAAAGACTTGCAAGCGCCATCTCCATCTCAAACTCAAACAAAGATAATGCCAAACATCGACACAAGCAAAACAACGACAACAACGACGATGACGACAAAAGAAAAACTATGGTCAGGCGTGTCCAAAAAATGTTGACAAACTAGCAGGACGATTCATTCACTGAGCAACGTGTCAAATGCGCTAAATGCCAACACTGATTATCATAGTTCAGCTGGGGAATGCCACGCCAAGTTTGGGCGCCAGCTTCCCGGCCCATCCGCGCTTGGCAGCCGCACTCCCGCTCAGCCGAACCTCCTGAGGACGCGCGCACACACACCGAAGAACGATACCTTCGTGACGAGTTATATTGTTTTTTTGCATGCAGCTGCCATGCGCTCAACTTTTGCTTACGTTTGTCTGCTCGGCCACAGTTTGACTGGTGGGAGGCAACGTGAATGTGTGTGAGCGTGTGTGTGTGTGTGTCTAGGTGAGGTGCTGATGTAGAGCTCCTAAAGAGTGGGATGACAACACCCACACACACTCTGGGACACATGGGCAGAGGCAGGCGACATGCCAAGCGCCCCTGTGGAGACTCACACATAGACTGAAGTATTGCAGCCAAAGCCAAATATGGAAGCACTTTAAGCACTTACAGAATTGTCTATAAACTTCATAGTTTATGCATCAGCCACTTGGTTGTTTTGTTTTGGGGATTTTTGGTGGTGGTGGGGTGCAGATTTGTGTGATGTAACATAAATCAGGAAGAGGAAAACACATGCTTCTGCGCCTGCAAGCAACATTTCGGAATGTAAAGATTGAGGTCGCTATGTTAAGAGGTGTTGTTGAGGTGCAGTATTGACATTTTATGAGGAAAAAAAATTGTAGCTTGCTTGTGATAGTATGTATGTGATCTTGTCAAATTTATTTATTTTTGCAACAGTGCAACTTTTGTCCAGGTTAAGACTGGAGAGTGCCTTTTCTTGAGAATAAAAAAAAGAGCAGGATTTATTGTGTCATTAGTACAGTTGATTGACTTTTGCATAAAGCGTTCTGAATTTCTGAATTCCTGTTAAAAAAATATATTTTTTTAACTACAGCTTTTTCTAAGAATTAAATGACCATTTTTTCCCCCTTGTAATTTTGCCACTTGTCTTAAAATTACATCATTCTGGTAATAGTTTATTTACTTTCTCTCAATTACAACTGTGACTTTAATACTTTGTTTAGTTGTGTATATATATATATATATATATATATATAATTTTTTTTTTTTTTAGTTATTTTTTTCCTATTTATTTTAACTTGTCATTTTCTTCTTTGGCTTATAATGTACATGATTTTAGCATGCATATTGTTGTCGCTCCTGTACACGTTGTGGTGTGTGTGTGCGCTCGCACCTGCTCTTCATGCTATGGTGCACGCGGCCGTGCTGAACACACTGTTTCTCCATGTCGGAGCAGCGTGCTCTCATATTCTTCACCGTGTCCTGAAGGTGTTGATTCACCACAGCCAGCTGCTCCACTTCCCGCCTACATACACGCACACAAAGAAACAAGAACATTTCAATGTTACAAGACAAAAGTCATTAAATAATAAAATAAAACAGGATTAAGGGCTGTGCTGCATTTGACACAAATTAAGTCGTAAAAAAGTCCTGCTAATGTGGTAATAAAGTGGATGTCTTTTTTTCATAACTCCCACTTTTTTCAAGAATTTCGCTGACTTAACATTAGTTGTCTTATTAGCAAGTTTTTTTTATGACAAGAATAGTATTCTCCAAATATTTTTGTTGAGCTATTCTCGTTACATAATATAGGTAAATATGTGACGTGTCAACGTGTCAAAAATGGCGCTCTTTTCAGGTTAGGTCATTCGAACAAAACGCCCACCTGCTGGTTGGATCTGTGATTGGCTGAATGAGCGTGATCGAAGGTGCACGTAACTCACGCTGAGTAATGAGAGCTATTTTGAATTAAAGAGATAGCTACATGAAATAAATACCACATACAGTAGCTAGTTGTTGACGTAAATTAAATGATTTTTTGACTTTTTACCAGTCCAAAAAATGTGATTGTGATTGGACGGTCGAGGGTGCGGAAGCGGAACTTGTGACTCCCGGCACAAATGCTTTGCCCTCACAAGACAGCCGACAAGGCTAAAAATAGATCATCTTTCGGATTCGCATCAACAGTCATTGATAAATCCCGCAAATTATGACAATACAGCGCATCACGGGTTTTGAACAAATGCAGAATAACGTTCGATTGCGATACACTCCGTCAAACCGGCGTTGAGACTTTTTTTTTTTGGTCAGGTCAAAGTTGTACTAGCACGGCTCCCCAACGAGGTAAAAAGGTTTCCAAATGTGTGAGGTGCACATAAACCTCGAGGGCACCCGAAGTCCATTTTTCTGCTTCAACAGCACAGAGTGAACCTCAGCAACCCCGGTGTGCGCGTGTCCGTGTGTGTGAGCGCGCATTGTCGCTGTAGCTGTCCAGCAGGACTTTAACCGCTACACTTGGCTTGGACTCCAGGAGCTCAAACAGCCAGAGGCCCAAAACACACACACACACACACACACCCCAATCTGAATGAAATGGCACAAATGAAAGCGCATTTACAAGATATGGTGTTTATCAGTTTGAAGCATTCTTGAGTGTGTTCGTGTGTCTGCATGTGTGTGTACATGTGTGTTGTGGCTGGTGAAGCCAGCGCGGGCGGTCTGTCAGAGCCAGATTGGAGGTTGTCATGTGACTAATGCGCAGCACAGCTCCAACAGCTGACAGAACGCTGGGCCCAGGGTCACTGTCGTACACGGACTCGCACACATGAATGTAACCTACACACGCACGCAAACAACAACAGGCACAGTCATACACACGGCAGATGGAGAGGCAGGCAGGCCTGCTGTGAGTACACTAGCATCAGGTTTAACAAGAAAACAGGTCAGGCAGGAAGGGAACACGGAGCATGTCGTCAGTAGCATGGAGCTCGTCGCAGAACAAATTCAAGTCGTGTCACAGCGTCAACCACAGTGTATCAACCTCTATTTTTTTATATTGTTGTTTTGGATGACAACTTTCCATCTTTACTTCCTGCGACTGAGGGTCCAGGGCCTATTTGCAGTATTTGAATTTATTTTGGCACTTTGTAGCAATCCCTAGTTATTTCACAAGATATTTGGAATGGTATCAATTTAACCATTGGAGATTTGTGGTTTATATAATTTCTAATATTTTTTATTTGTTTTATTGTGTTTTCTGTAAAACAGTGTGTGAAAATTAGTGATGTAACAAATCAATCTAGCCCCGATCTCAATTTAATTATTTTTTATTTGCTGCCATGCTTGACTCTGAGCGTTCGTGTGGTGAGTCCAAAGTAGCATCTTGTTTGTAGCATTTTAAGCAAGCATAGTCATGAATTTATGTCAATATTTATTCAAATCAAATATAGGATGGATGATGTCGCATGCATCATTTTTACGTTTTTTTCTAAACTCTAAGTTGACCCAGACTGGAGCAGTCACGCTCGACAAAAAAATCATTATGAAGAATGAATTTAAGCAAGATGGTCCAGTATTGACCTTTTGTTTCCCGTCAGCTCCTCCAGCGTGGCTCCCAGCGTGCGGCATTCCTCCTTCAACTTCTTGATGAGGGAATTCTGGGAAGACAGGAGTCCGTCCAGCTCGCCAGCTGCACACACACACGCACGCACAGGAAACATTTTTGTGCCCTTCGATAAAGAATACATCAGTGGCTGTTGGCGGCCGTTCAGAGATGAAATGCACACAAAAAGTTGTAGCAAAAGTACATATGATTTTACATCCAATGTTAAAATGCGATGAGGTGGCTGGGTCGTCTCCTGTGCGCCCTTTGCCGCCTTCTCCTCTTTCTGAGCACTCCAACAGCGGGCTTTCATCCCACCTTTGAAAGCAGCAGCCACGCGCTCCCCAACATATGTTTGCTCTTCTTGGAAAACAAACGACTAATAACAATGGCGTCGTTTTTGGATGGCGGCGATGGCGCTCCACCTGCTCGCACATTCGCGCACCATCAGGCACAAGCAACAATCAAATAAAAGGAGGACAAGGCCATGTCTTTGAAAAGTTGGGCTATTTGTTTTGTTTGTCGACAGAACACACGGAGAGCGCGAAAAAGATTCTTTTCACGTAAAGACCCACACTGCGCTGCGCTGAAAAGAAAGGAAATGACAAAAGGCGTTAGAATGTTACGATTTAAAAAAAAAAGTTGAAATATGACGAGATAAAGTCAAACACATGACGTTCATGTAATTCTTAGACTTTCTTGGTTGTTTTTTTTCTTCAACATTTTACAACGTTCTCGTTAAAATGTTTGGTCATTCTCGTGAAATTAAAGCAGTCCTTTCAATGGAAAATGAAACCATTTTATTAATCTTGCAATATTTCAGCATTTTTCTGCGACTGTATTCCCAAAGTTCTTTTATTAGTGTTGAATATAAATCATCGACTTCCGCCATAAAAATGTCGAACACGCCAAACATGGCAAGTCTGTAATGATGCTTGCCTAACTTTGACGAGCTTCATCTGGTGGGCGCGCGCACACACACGCACACACACATAGTGCAGTTTTGGCCAGAGTGCGAAAAAGTTGCGATGAAGAATGCTAATTAGGCGAGCAGGCTTTGAATGCGTCTGGCCGCGCGTAGGCCAAAAAGAACCCTGGGACACAGAAAGCCCGGCAGAACTGGCACTGGAAACAAACAACAGCCAAAGCCACGGGGGGTGAGGGTGGAGGGAGCGAATGAGGGAGGGGGAGAAATATCTGATGTCATCTCGAGGCAGTTCTGAATGCATGTATTAAAAAAAGCAAAAAAAAAAAAGAAAGGAATATGAAAAAAAAAAAAAAAAAAGTGGCTGAGGAAGTGAAGCGAGTGACTAAAGGACGTCCGCCATGTCCCCTCCCTCCTCCTCCCTCCCTCGGTGTTTCCTGCTGTGCTCTGATGTCAGCTCTCTTTAGACAACATGTGTGCCACTGCCACGTGCCAGGAAACAAACCCTTTGTTTACGTCTCCTCTTCCCGCCAAAGCTCCATCCTCTCCTCACTCCCTCCATTTATTGGGGTGGGTGTGGGGGGTTGCAAGCGGCAGTGGGCCTCCTAGTTGCAAAGGAACGTGCAGGTAAGGGAAAGGTGGAGGGGAGGTTTAGCGAATGAGGAGCCAGATGGTGCCGCAGATGTGCAAGCAGCGGTCGCTCGCAAGTGTACTTGATTCTCGTCAAAAGTACAACTTGATTGCACTCATTTGGGACTGGGAAAATTTGTTGTTTTAAAAAATAATGATAAATTCAAGATTTGGGGTAAAATTGAACATTTCTTTTATTTCTGCTTTTTTTTTAAATTCCCTCCTCAAATTGCAACGCTATTAATCAACGTTATTCTTGGAAAATTTTGATTTGTTTGGCTTAAAAAATTAAATTATTGGTGTGAAATAAACTTTTGCCCGTCCTAAAATTACAGCAACTTTTCCTGTGAAAATGGAATTCAATTCTTGATGAGATTCCCAACCCAAATGTTTTATTCCCTCTTAAAATTGCAATTATTCTCGGAACATTGTTTATTCCCTATGATAAAACTTCAACGTATTCAATATAACAGTTTGTTAAGTAAAATTACAATTTACTAATTTATTTTCGTCCCATCATAAAATTACAGATTTTTTTCCATTCTCATCGAATTTTGCCTTTCTCAAAAAATGACTGCTTTCTTCTATATAAATAAAAAATATTCCATTTTGAAATTATAATTACAATTCTCGCATCTCATGAACTTTACACTCGTAATGTGATTTTTTCTGAAACTTGAACTTTTATTTCCAATCTAAAGTCATCTGGCAGCTCCCTATGTACGTACATATTCAGGTCAGAGGTATCTTTTTCAAAACACAGTCAGTCCCAGTTCCTCACCCAAAGCTCCCTCCTTCCCATCGACCAGCACAGGTGAGGAAAAAGGACCAGGAGGAACCAGATGGTCCGACAGTTGTATGATCAGCAGACGCTGGGACGCAGCGGACACTCTGACCTGTCCTGGTCATCTACCACGATGCCACTTCCTGCTCTGAGGCGACCAGGCGCCTTGCAGCTGCGACCATTCATTTTCTAGCGTGCTTTCCCTTGTTCGGCTCAAAGGGAACTACAGCCTATCGCAGCATCGGAGGCGGCGCAACTAAGAAGCATGCGGTAACAACTCCACATTCACTTGCAACCTGAATTTCTGGCATGCCATCCACGATGATAGCATGCTTCCCGATACATTGGCAGAATCCTAACCCTCACCCATTCGTTTTAAAGTAAAACAGGGTTTCTGAACTGAGAGACATGCCTTGCAAGACAGAGAGCAGCTCAGTTTAGCCTGGGAAGTTATGGAGAGTCTTCACCCCATGCCCATGTGTATGCATGTCATCATAAACACAAAAAAAATGATATCCAAGGGTAGAATATTCAAACTTTTGTCAAACGAAACCCAACAAATCCTGCACCAAATCAAAAGTGTACTGCGCCCCATTTTAACCAGCATACGCAACATCGGTACTCCCATAGCACGCACAGTGCGCACCATCGTTCATGGGGGGGCACCATTCTCATCTGTGGGGACCCTTTGCAACATCACAGAGTGCGCACGACAAGTGATGTGAAAAGACATGCACCGTCGTCATGTATTCAGCATACAAAAAAAAAAAAACTGTCTTCCATAACTGTTGCAGAAAAAAATAATCTGATTGCAGGTAGGCTACATTCAATAAAAAGGTGGATTATGTATCCAAGTTACATAAATATTACGGCACTGTGATTCCGCACATTACTAACTATATTTTTTAACTGGTAACTAGGAACTGCATGTATGTATGATGCACCCCCCCCCCACACACACACACACACGTATGGGACGAGCTTCTTCGTTCTGAAGTCACTGACCTCTTTGCAGGTGCTGCGTCTCCGTTTGCTGCAACAGCGCAGCCATCTCGGCCTCACGCTGGCGCCACGCACGAGCCGCGCGCATCATCTCGTCCTCGTGAGCTCTCTCCGCCGTCTCCCTGGCCTCTCTGGAGATGCCAAGACGCAAAGAAAAGGATGCTCACTACAACTGCAAATGGAATCTTGAGAGTGAAACACCCGCTGGGCTCAAATTAAATGTCATTCATTCATTTCAGCAACTTGAAAACAATTTCTTTGAAGGGAAATAGTACTATATTGTCTTAAAGCAATAAAACACGCTAAAAGATGACAAAAAGAAATGATGCACAGGAAGCTGTATTCATAAACGAAGCATATTTCATACTTAAGGCAACTCAATGTAGTTCTAGGAAGTGAAATTACTGTACTGGTGTGATGTGTGCCTTTAAGGCCAAGCGAGTGCCATCAGGTGCTGGAGTGTAGTTATGGACTACTAACAAAAAAAAATAAAGTAAAATTGGAAAAAAAACATCTTTGAATGCTTTAAAAACATGGATAACCAACTCAATGTACATTTTAAAACTAGTTATCGCAAAAATGTCAATCAATGTCCATCTTGATTTTCTCATTCATTTCATTTTCATCTTTGTCTATTTCTAGGTTTATTTGTAATGCATTTATTTGGACATTACCGTGTGGCCGAATAGAGGAAGAACGGTCCAACAGTAAACGGAATAGGGAATTTACTTTACTTTATTACACAATAATTAGGAACCTATTTATTTGTTTCCTTGCACTCCACAAATACTCCTTATAAATAAAAAACTAAACCTGATAACAAGTCAATTAAAATGAAGCATTAAAAAAAATCTAAACAAATAAAAAAAAGGGGAAAAAAATAACTATAATGACAAATCCCAATAACCCCGGCGAGCGTCTCATCACGACTTGTGGCCTGCAGCAGTCTTTGTCAGTGTTCTCTTTTGTATTTGTGTTGTCGAAAGTTCAAATAATTTTTAAGTGCGTGAGAGGTATAACATTTTTTTTTGGGAGGAGATCTCTCCATGTTGGAGATTTTCCTAACATTTAAATGCCTGTTTGGGGGTCAGAAGCATGAGAAGTGGGTGCAGGGTGAAACAAATACACATTTAATCCATATATTTACTTTTGTTTTTTATGTATTATTTTTTTTAAACCAGAATCATCTTTATGGGTCAAGTTTGTTAAAAAATACACAACAAATTTGTCTCCAGTAGTCTGATCCACTCCCGAATTGCAGCAACAAGCAAACAAAATGGATAATTAGGATGTAACATATAAGCACAGAGTCGTTATCATGACTTTAGGTGAAGGTTATTTAGAGCAACCCCCGATATAATCACTGCACTCTGTTTCCTTCTTCGGCCTACAGTTCCGCCATGTCTGCAGCACAACTTGGAAATAACGAGCAGAGAACAATGTTTCCACACAAACCGATGGAAACGGCATTGAATCGCTTTAATTCTGACATAAGCACACCAAACGGCACAAGTAGGGCTACAACAACAACAAAAAGAAGGTTTGCGTATCCTGGCTGTCCGTCTGTCAGAAGCAAACTTTCAAACTCAAGCAAGTCCAACCGCATGCCAACAACAGACTAAGAACAGACGCACACAAAAGAGCAGAACAACGGGAAAAACTACAAAGACACGGAGAAAGCGAGTGCGATGACAAATAAACACAACTCTTCCTGAAGTCCAAAGAGGCGCTAATGAAGAGAGAATTCTCCAGTTCAAGTGAAAACTTTTCTCCCCTGCAGCGCTTGGCCTGCATCTCCAAAGTGACCGCGTCTGTCTGTTCCATCCTGCCTGCCTGCGTGCGCGTGTGCGTGCGTTCGTTCTCCTGCTGTCCTGCTGTCTGGGGTGTGAAAGCGGGTGGCGTTGCCGTGCAGGGGACACAGGGATATACTGTGTGTGTGTGCGTCTGAGTGGGTGAGCGGAACACCCGCTGGGTTTGAACAGCAGTCTGAGCCACCAAAGCGCACACCAGGGCTCAGCGGGAGATGGCGGCCAGGCATTGCCAGCCATTTGGTCCTGCAAGAGGTTCCAGGGGGGGGGGCCGCGTGTACTTTTGTACTTCTGGCCATACGTGTGTGTGCGTGCGCAATTGAAGAGTAGGACGAGGAGGAGGACGGGGCGATCACACCAGGCCTGTTTAGCCACCAATTAGCATCGGATACCACGCCAGAAAGTTCCAGCAGTCAGCAACGGAGCGGCGGCGGCGGCAAACGAGACGAGAAAAGCAAACAGAGTGTCACCTCTTCTTCGCAAAACAACTTCTTAACAACTTGCACAATCTGACACGTTTTTCTATGAGTGTGTTTGTGTCAAGACCTGAAGGTGATAAACAAATATGATTTAGAGTAGGAGTCCCAACATTTGGGGGTAAAATAACCCTTTGAAGGAAGGAGCATGCAGCATCAACCACGTGAAGAAGAAAAAACACAGTAGTTGGGATGAAACAATTCATGAAAAAAATCCCAAAAATAAAAAGAAAAAAAATAGTCAAATCATTTTCCCACACAGACTGCAGTTGCACGCACCACTCAGTGTAAAAAAAAAAAAAAAAAAAAAAGGAGGGAGAGAGTCCGAAAAAGTAGATCAAGGTGGAGATCTCGTAAGATTTTGGAAATATGCTGCTTCCATCAAGCCTTCCAATTCCTTCACTTCAAACGTCATTTTACGCTTGCGATGCTCTCCCAGAAGTTGCTTGGTGAAAAACTTCACCGCTACCTAGAGCACAAATTCCTTTTGAAAGACATCAGGTTTCCCGGCAAGTTCCACCATTTCGAACAAAGAAAACATGGACCAAGTATAGCCGAGCGACTGCGTGAGTAGGTGCGCAAATATATTCATCTATATGATGCCCGATCCAGCTTTTAGAAAGATGGCCAAATGGCAGCCAAGTCCTGTTGTGACATTTCCGCAGCCGTAGGCTTGGAATGGTGAGTGCCAGAGAAGGTGAAAGGTTTTGTGGGACAAATTCACTGTCGCAAAATCGGCAGCACATTTTCAAAATAACGCGTGTGAAGGCAATTGACGCGTAATATTGAGGCAGTGACGTATGCACAGACATCAGACGTGGAAGTATAAAGGAGCCTTAAGAGATTTGTGGTTGGGGCGTGCCTGACTAAGATGAAAAACACAAAACTCAGGTTGGAGCTGTCCTATCTTAGCCGACTTGCATAAATTGATGAATTCAGCTCGAGTGACAGCCAGAACAGTCCAGTAACGATATTTATGATGGCAAATTCTACCGTGTGTAGTCAAGACCGGGTTGGGCCGAGCCACGGATTGCGTGATTGTGGTTGGGTTGAGTCTTTGTATCACATATCTCACTACTCATACACCTGAAAAAAAATGACAGAAGGAGTTTGTAATGTCACCCGACAACCTTTAGGAATCTTCTTCTATTTCCTCAAGCGCTACTACTCGTCTTCTCTGTATTCGGCAATAGTTTGGATGGGCTGTGGCAACCCGCTGCCTCTCGAAGTTCGGTCTCCGTACTACAACAATGTGGGTGGGGCACTGTGTTGGTCATCTCGAAGATGCCACACACTGCAGGAAGAACACAGATGCCAATTTTTCCCTCAACATTTGTGGAGTCTCGAACATAAAAATCGAATTAATTAAATAAAATCCAATGGGAGTGCCTTACTTTGGTCGGTATTTGATAAGGTTGAAACCCTCGTCATTAAATTCTTTTACATTTGTAAGACCGTGGTACTAATTTTAATCCCACGGGGATTTCCAAGTAAGAGACAATAAATGTTTAACGATTGTGACAGTTGTCTGTAATGGATTGTGTTGATCCTTGGAGCTTCTGTTGTTCAACAGAAATTTGCTGGAGGACAAGTGAGGTCATCAAATGGACCTTCTTCATCTGCTTGAGTTCAATTTGATCAGATCCAAGCAGCAGGTCATTAGCATAGAACCATCAAAGAGCCTTTAGTTTGTGGGCTGGATAAGAACCAGTGTGCCGGGTCCATCATGTGGCAAGCCCTGATGTGGACACACAAACACACACCCACGCACACACACCCACTCGTATGAACACACACAGCTCTGGACAAGCGTCAGTTACCAGGCGGGCCAAAGGCCAAAGCTGCGATGTTAGCGGCTGAGCAGCCAGGTGCAGTGGCTGCTGGGTAAAGAGAGAGCAGGGGGGAGCACTGGCATGGCCGGCATAAGTGGGCACTATTCAAGCTGTCGACCATTAGACGAGGGGGGGGGCGGCAGGGCGGCCCGGCCCGGCCCGACCCAGAGTTTGCGGCGCCCCGCGGTGCCGGCGACGTCCCGCGCCAGCAGCGCCAAATGCTGCTTTATTAGAGGAGCGGCACAAATTGGAGTCAGATGGTCGACTTGGAGGAGACACCGCCTCATACGGACCGATGTTTGTACAAAGACCGACAAGCACAATGATGCTTTTCTAATACATCGCACAAAGTCACACCAACATGCAGAAACTTTGTGCTCGGAGATGAGAAGTCACGCGAATGCGAGTGTCTGTCAAAAGTATAAAAAGACATTGTCTGGCTCCCAGTGCATCAAAGCATAAAATGTGTCACTCATTATATGAATTCAAATGCTATTTAACAACATACAGACCATTTTCGATGTGTGCTATACTAAACATGACCTTATCGCAGCTGTTCTACTGTTATTCCAGTAGAGTACAAAACTATTATCTTCATTCACTAGCGCAAAATTAACGCCCGCCCCCCCCAAAAAAAAACAAGAATTGCGGTTTTTAAATAATTAAAAATCAAAGAAAATCTTTCTAATTTATTCTTCTCTACGCAAAATAAACCTTTTGAAAACCAAAGTAAAGCAGCAATATAGTGTCCGTTTGCCCTCTTTTTTGCATCATGTTGCGCTCACACTAGCCCACAGCACCATTTGATTGTGGGTCGCAGGCAATCAGCGGTAAGTTGCCTGTTTGCTTTTTCACCTCGCACTACTTTGACTTTGCCGAAATTTTAATAAATGTCAGTCTACTACAACTCACAACTAAAAAAAATATATATTTGCCGGAGTAAACTTTAAAGAGATGTTTTCGATTTTCTAAGATCTAAAAAAAGCTTTAACATGTGGTACATCACTAAAGTTGTGTAATAACTTGCTTACAGGCATTTAAACTAAGTCAAGTTTTGGAGTTTTTAGTTTTAAAAATTTTGACACCATTTTACCTCCTTTTTTCAACCAATGAATATCGGCTTGAAATATCAGTTATTGGCCTCCATGACTACTAATAGCCCCGAAAAAAGCATATCGGTCAATCACTACTTCATACCAACATGGCTGACTTCCTGTTCAATTTTGTGCACGGGTCCTCTGGACTTTTTTCTGAGAAGTCCACCCAATTTTGTGTCCACCAGCTGGTGTTTTTTTTGTGAGCAACACTCTTTTGACAATTTGGCATGAAACATTTTTAGCAGTATTACAAGATGTAATGGTATTATCAAGAACTCAGTATTGGTTCGTGCTGAAATGTATCTGCCAGTACTTGGTATGAAAAAAATGGTTTTGAATATCTCCTACTTTTAATACAATATAGTGCTATTTTTCTTGAGTAAAAATACTTCAAATAAATTGTTTTTTTTTTGGTGGGGTGGGGGGTTTGGGTGGAGATGGGAGTTGGAACAGTTCAATGGCATTTCATTTCATTTCATTGGGGAGAATTCATTAGAAATGAGTCACAGATTAAAAATGAGTCATAGTCCCACTGCACCTGTTACTATGCTTCACTAACACCATGGAATCGCTTGAATGAAATGACTTTTAAGAGGTGATTTTACACTCAAGGAGCCATACTGTTGCTGTTGACTATTTCTGTTTTTCTGTCCAAACGAAGAAGCGTGTGACGATTCCTTCCAACTGGACTATTCCAACAGACGCAGCATCTATTTATGACGGACAGCGTCGATTTAGATGGCATTAATATTCATCCGCTCTGATGCAAGCATGGCCTGCGAGTGTGTGCGGAGGGCTCCTGCAAATCGCGCTGCCAAGCGCTTGAAAAGAACACGACAGAAAGCGCTGCAGAGAGGAAAAGAGCGTCAAATTAAAACCGACATATTGAACATCATTTATTGACGCCGCGTGTAACAAATTGCTTTGTGTTTGGTTTTGAGCATGCCTCCAGGTCACGCCGACATATGACACACAGAGGCGGCCTGATGTAGCCCGCAGACCCCCTTCATCTGTCTCTCTCTCTCTCTCTCTCCCCTCCATTTCATCGCTCATGCCTCCTCCCACCTTTTTTTTCCTGTAACTAAACTGGCTGTGTCTCTCTCCATCTGCTGGTTCTTCCTTCAGCGGCCGTGCACCTGTTCACACCTCCTCTCCTGTTGGCCACCTCCTCCCTTTATCTCTCCATCCATCCCTCCCTCCGCCACTCGCCGCAGCGCTGCCAGGCGCGTCCCTGGCGCTCTGTCATTCAATCCATCTGTCGGCGAGTCAACTTTGTCTACAGGCGGCGGCCCGAGCCTCTTTTCTTCATCAAGGAGGCGCTCCCCCCCCCGGTCCCTTCTCTACCGCCACTGTACCCCACTCCCGCTTCCCGCCGAGGCACATGGGAATAACGAGAGCACTCTGGCACAAGCCCGAGAGATCTCAAAAGCTATTCTACTACAAAAAAATGTCCTCTGAGGGGAACACTAGATTTCTGAAAAAAAAATACAGCCAGGACTTTCCTGCTGATGATCAATCTATGTTCTATTTTGCTTTTCCTCATTCGGGCCACAGGTGAGCTGAAGCCAATCTCGGTTGACTGTGTGTGCGAGGTACACACTGGACCGGACCTGGTGACATTCCGAATCACATTCACACTCATGGACAATTTACAGTCTTCTATAAACTTAACATGCATGTTTAAATGCCGCAGAGGAGGGTCGAACTCAGAATTGTAACGCTGATGCGCAAATTAATTACAGAAAGCACTTTTAAAAAATGGAATTATTTAACAGCACATGAGCATTTTTGTATCACATGCTCCATGGAAATAGTTAATAATTCCAGTGTGTGCGGCCCCTTTAACGGGGGAGGTGGACATGGAAGAGAGCAAGTTCAAAATCGAAAGCAAAAGAGTGGGAGGGAGGCGCATTTCCGCTTTGGCTCAGTGAGATGTTGACTGAGGAGGACTTTCTGTCCCACTACAAAAATGTGCGCTTCGCAACAGGCCGCAATGAGACACACTTGTGTTATGAGTTGGAAGGAAAAGCTGAAGGTTCTGTTTTTAAACATCTAAAAAACATGCCCTGGGGAACCCCTAATGCACCCGATGGAAAACATGCAGAGGTGAGTATGGAAAAACAGAAGGAACGCCCTGCTCAAAATTTTTTTTTGGTATACCCACTCTCTTGTGTAGATTCTCTTACTGGAAGACCTGAAAACTTTGGATCCTGAAGTCAAATATAAAGTCATCTGTTACTCGTCCTGGTCCCCGTGTGCTGACTGCTCGCAGGAGTTAGTCAAGTACGTCAATGAAAACACAAACGTGCAGCTGAGCATCTTTGCCTCACGTCTCTACTACATGAAAGAGGAGTCCTATCGAGAGGGCTTGCGATCGCTAAAAGCTGCCAACGTGTCAATCGACATCATGGCTGAAAAAGGTAGTTTGAAAAAAAAATAATACTGTTGTTATGATGAACTTTATACACAACTGAATGGAAAACAGAGGATACTTATAAGCAGATTGACCGATACCAATGTCTTTTTTCTCCTCCATTCTCATTAGACTTTGAATACTGCTGGAAACATTTTTTGGATAAAAACGAGCCCTTCATACCTTGGAGAAAGCTCAACAATAACTATGGCTACTATAAATCGGAACTTAAGAAAATCCTCCAGCAGGTAAATGACATTCAAGCTATTTCAGTATAGAGGAAGTGAAAAGTGCAACATATAATTTGTCTCATCAGCTATGTCTTGCACTTCAATCATCTTTCTTGGACCAGAACCACTTTTATAAATAGTGCGGTGGAGCTGTTCTCTTTTGTGAAGCACTTTGTGTTGGTCATTTAAGTATGAAAGCGGCTCTACAAATCAAGTACTGACTGATTCATTGACGTTGAATTGATGTAATTTTGCAGGTCCCCACGAAGCCGGAGGACGAGCTTTCAGATTTGACAAAGAAACTCACTCTGAAGGATGATGATGATCGCACTCAATAGGCCAAGGCACTGAGGGAGTGCACCAGAGTTTCGTTTTTGGTGCACGGTTGGTTACCGGGTCTACAGAATTAAAAGCCTGACACAATCTGAGCGATCCTTCCATTTCCAGGAACTTCCTCCGAGCATTTACATGACAGCACTGAGCTGTGACAGCCGATCCAACTGTTCTAGAATTTCACTTGAAACACCCGACAAGACAAACGAAAGTTCCGACTTCAATAGAATTGACCGCCAAGTATCAAAGGACTCTTATATTTACCAATAGTTAAATCTGTGTTGTTGGTTGCAGGCTTGGTTCCATCAACCATTGAAAATACATTTCTTTGAAAGTGTGGATTAACAGAATCATTAAAAAAAAAAACAAGCTTGCACCAAAAAGTCAAAAACCGTCCAACCCTCAAACTCCGAATTGTAACGCCAATGTGCTAACCAGGCAAGTTAATTACAGAAAGGACTTTCAAAAAATGTAAATACTTAATTGCACTTGATCATTTTTGCACCCCATGCTACATGGAAATATTCTATAATTCCAGTGTGTGCCGCCCCTTTAAGGGGAGAGATGAAAACGGGAGCGAGCGAGAGCAAAAGCAAGAGACAGGGCCGGAGGCTTGGAGCAATAGTGTTGGATAAAAAGACAGAATGGAAGAAACTGAATCGCTTTGGTTTTTAAAAGCATGCAATCATGTACGTAATGTTGAAAAATAAAAATACGAAATTTTCTCCCATCTTATAATTACTGTGCTGGCATGTGTTTTTAAAGTGGGCAGCAAGAGAGCCACATATGAAGGAAGCGTCAACTGTCTCATGACATGATGTATGAAGTCGGCTCAAATTTGATGGCCGACTGAATTAAAAGTCCACTTTTATTCAAGTGTCCGATGAAAGCACAGAATTAATTACAAATCGTTACGAGAATGATGACTGTATGACTGTGTTAGGAAAGGTTAGTGACAGACTACGCCACATTCAAAGTTGCATACATATTTGGATTTCGTAAGCGCTGTCGTAAACAAGGATCGCTATAACTCACTTGGAGAATGACAAGAATGTCAAAAAGCGAGTATAACCGGGATCACAAAGAGGCTACAAAAGAAACTTGACTGAGACAATAATTTCACCAGCATCTGCAACTTCACTCCATTTGTTTTCCACCAGTCTGTGCTGTCGTCGTGCATACAACGAGCTTCATTCTCTGACCAAACTTGTAAAAGGCCTCGTGTGCAGCGCTGCAGGATGGCACGGGTGAAATGCGGTGGTGTGCGGAAGGCGGAGGGGCCCGTTCGCTAGTGGGTGGTGCAGCAGAAGTGCGCCTATTTAGGCCAGTGTCCCGGGGCACACTTGGCTGCTCAGGGAACAGTTGTCGCTGACAGATTTGCCTCCATCTCGCCTGAGGTCTCTCGCTCAGATCTGTCGATTCCGTCTATTCTTGCAAAGGACGAACAGATTACGGCGCTGTTTGATGATCAGGCAACCGTGTGTGAGGAGTGATGTTCTACTGCTGTGTCAATTAAAGTCACATATGAACAGTGGAAACTCCAAAGCTGAATGCAATCCATATTACCGTAATCACTTGTTTTTTACAATTAAAGAGGACCGGAACCCTAAGCGAAATGTGAAAAACCGCCAAGTAGAGGTTGACTTTTACATTATTATTATTATTATTTAAAAGGTGTATTTGGGGGGGATTTACGCCTCTATTACGCAGTTGCGACGCCCCGACATAGTTCCCAACTGACTAAATACAACTTGTTACACAACTAAATTAACTTTGAAAATGCAAAATGAAGAATAAATATCAAAATACAAGCTGTGAGAGGAACGTGATCTACAAGCTCGGCAGCGGACGATTACGACGGAACGTTGCCTAATGACTACATTAAAGTTGTAATTTGGATCCTAAAATTGGCTTAAGTTAACTAGAATGCCGCCGTGCATTTTAGCCACAGGAGCAATCCTGGTGGATTCATGCAGTTTTAAACCCACAAATAAGAAGCACGGTCGCCGGAAGTAATCATGGCTTAATTTCCACTTCGCACGATAACGACAAGAAGGACATTTGGATAAAATGCAACATTGGATTCAAGTGAAGGTAAGCTGCTTTTAGACAAACTTTAACCTACACAAGTGTCCTTCGTTTATTAACGTGGACGAGACTGGTGTGATAGAACAAGTGAAGAAGTGAAGATGCTGAGTCATCGTAGCCAATCAGCTCAAATCCCCTCATGCTCTCATTGGTTGGGAACCAACCACACGCTTTATATGAGTGCCCGTGGGGATGTACAAAGCCTCAACTCATGTCTTTGAAACAAACTGTCTTTCCGCAATACGGCTGGCAATATGGCTGGGATTTTTTTTTTTTTGGAAAAACCGCTTAGGACTGAGGCCACAAAACGTGAAGCGCGAAGTGTTGAGGGAACACTGTGTACAACTAATAATTGAAAAATATGAGAATGATTGTTACTTGTAAATAACGTAATTTTTTTTTTCCCCCCACATCGGGCCTCTCTGTCCGCAGGGTACACTGGAGATCAATCAAAATACTATACATCAAAATCTACGATACATTGTTTTTATTTTTCTTGGGCTTTATTGAATGTTTTGGTGATACAGTATTACCTCAGAGGGGTGTTTGTGAATATTCTCTTGCATTCGGGTGATTTTAGTCACAGGGCAACAAATCGATCTTAACTGGACTGGTCTGCTCGTCTTAGAAGACGTTTTACCTCTCATCCAATGGTGTGATAATGATGAATGATATAAATAACCACAGAGCGAGTACATAAAACTCCCCTGTTGAACAGAAAAAAACTTCCCCGGCATAAAAAAGTGACCTGGCTGACTTGACTAGACTTACCATCCACATGTGCATAATGGACAATTACAGCGACCAAAACAAATTGACAGAGTAGACTGGACACAAGTAATTACACTTCAGGTGTAACTGTCGCATATTACACCAAGATGGAAACGGCTCGTTAAAGAGAAATAAGTGGAGGGCTCCTCTTAATTACAAAATCTAAACTTGTGTAGTGCTATCATTCTGCGTTCAATTTTTGCTTTGACTTGTTTTTCACCGTGCGCCATCAAAACACTTGAAGCTGAAAAGTTCTGTACGAACCTCGGCCTGATTATTCACTACCAGAAGACCGTATATTCTCAGTTGAGCTTTTTATCAATACCAGCAAAATCGAGTACACGGCTGTGGAGCCATTTCTGCTCGATGCAGAAGAAGGCCTGCCCCCCTCCCACATGAATTCTACTCTTATAGTCTTAACTGAATTCAACTAACGTGCTGAGGGTGTCTTAGAAAAGTCAAGCCAAGTAAAAGCAAGAGAAAAGGTCGCGGCAAGATAACAGCCTTACTAATGTCACCAATCTAATCATATGTGGCAATGAGGCCTAATCTAAACATACTTAAGGTGCGGTTGGGCGAAGAGAGAAGAAGGAAAGGGTGAGCCCCAACTGGCACACACGATGATGCACTCGCTTGGGCAAATTGGAGTCAAACCAGACAGGTTGGGTGAGATTCAAGAGTACAAGACACGGCTGATGGTAGAGTGAAGGTACGAAGGTGGCAGTCATCTGAGACCTTGGAAAGCGTCCCGTGCGTTTGTCGGCAAAATGGCAGGCAATTTTCCTGCTATCTCATTTCCCCTTTGACTCAGTGAGATGTTGACAAAGGAACTCTTTCTGTTCCACTACAAAAATGTGTGCTACAGGCCGCAACGAAACACACTTGTGTTATGAGTTGGAAGGAAAACCTGAAGGTTCTGTCTTTAACATCTAAGAAACCTGAAAAAAAAAAACACGAAAATTTTCGCAAAATAAGCCTGCACCAAAAAAGATGGTACCCAGGGCTCCAGAGTGCCCCAATGGTGGCAATTTGCTCCTAGAATTTGAGTGCAATTTCCTTCTACTCGTGACTGTGAGATCAATAAATGAGTGGAATTTCTTTTATCACTATTCTTGAATATTTTTTGAAGCTGACAAACTTCTGCTCATTTATCAGTAAAGTAGCAATGAGTGGGATAAATGAATTTGCAAGTGGACTTAGCGTGTGCACCCCTAAATGTTCTCCTCTTGCCGCTAAAATTGCAGGTTAGGAGCCATTGTGCTCCTAATGAATAACATTAGTCTGGCGTACTGCCAACCTGTTGAGGCAATTCCTGCAATAAAACAATTTTTGGAACTTTCTATGAGACTTGAGACCGCATTTCTCACAGCAAGTATATTGGCCTACTCTTCATGAGCAAACGTGCATAATTGGCTACATTCCGTAAACCTTTGCTTTCAAAAACATTTGTTCATGAAAAAAAACATCTGACAAATGAGCAAGAGAGTCACAGACAATAAGACTGAAGACAGGAGGAGAGAGGTGAGGGCGCGAGAGCACTCTGACAGCGAGGAGGCGATAGGAGCGCCGCGAGGCGCCATCACAAGGCCAACGGGCCCACCACTGTCAACATCAGAGCACATACATCTACTCTCAGCGGCGCACACGCACACGCACACACGGCTGGCCGAGAGCCCTCCCAGCTGCCCTATCCGTAACTGTCTGATTAGTTGTGCTAAGCAGCCCCTCCCCTGCCAACCACGGTGCCATCTGCTACCCAACAACATGGCTGCCGACCAGACGCGCACACGCGGGCGCGCACAGCGAGGCCTATACCTGGCAAGACTCGGCTGCTGTCACACAGAGACACACACATCAAGCTCCGCACACACAGGTGTCGCCCAAAGGTATCAACACTTAACATTCACACAAAGGAAACACACGCGCATTGCTGCACTCCACTCCAAGGACTCTACCAGCACACCTGATGTAAATTAGACACTTTCATACACTCAGAGGCCAGAAACTTGCATTTAACACACAACACTCATAGTAGCAACCATTAAGTGGGCTACAAAATACCAAAATTTGGGCCAGGATTGAGCGCTTTCTTTCCCTTGATGTCAAAGTCAGCAAAGGCCTGATTATTGGAAATCGCCAAAAGATTATCCTGAGCAATTATCCGGTAGTCTACGGTGTGTGAAAAGTCACTTCGGAAAGAGTCGGGGGCCGACAATCGTAAATGTTAAACCAGTAATACACACATACTGATAATCGGGCCAAATTCCTCGTTCTGATTCAAATCAACAAAGAGACAATCCCTGAGCAATAGCCCCGTGGTGTGCAGCGAGTTATGAGTGATATGTGTTTTCTCCTTTTTCTCCTGCTTGGATAAGCGGTCATGGTCGACAATCATCAATATTAAACCTGTTTAACATTCAAAGTGCGGTACACACATATAGATAAATTGATAAATGTGAGGGGGGGGAAAAAGGTCCGTTTGTACCCGGTTCCACCTGCCCGAAGTATCAAAAGATTATTTAGCGAGATAAATTTGGTTAATTCCATGTGAGGGGTGTCTCTCATTTTAAAAATCGGTCAAGATGTTAGAAATATGGCCGTGTGCGCTTGCTTACAAATACCACAACATCAATGCTGTCCTCCAGTGTGTGTTTGCGGCCCCGCCGCCGCAGCCCTATTATGCCGGGGCGTGATTGGACAAGAGCCCCCCGCCGAGTTTGCTTTGCAGCAGTTTTGTCGGTTGCAGATTTTGGCCCCGGCCTGCTCGGAGTGAGCCTCTGGCGGGACGTGGCATCTGCTGCCTTCACCTTCCTCATTTACACTTCTCCGCCCTCTCACGCTCACCCGCGCCGCGCTCTCGTCTCCGCCTACGCAGACCTCGCCGCCGTGCCGCGACAGATGAGGCGGAGGAGCGCATAGAGAGAGAGCAGCAGCAGCGTGACATGTTTAATGGAGTTTGGGGAAAGTTTCCTCCCGTCTCGCTGTGCGCTCAAGGTCGAGGAAAAACACAGGAAGTGGCTCAGCATCGCCTTCTTGTTCGTGATGTTGGCGGGTGTCAACAAAATGATGCTCTCTGTGATGTGGCTATGTGCCTTTAAGAGGCAAGGTCTGGTGGTGTGGCTCCTCGTTAACTCTGCGCGTGAGCTGAGGGGACTGACAGCAGCTTCGGCATGAGAGTGCTGATTGGATAAATGTGTTTTACTGTTTTGCCAGCGTTCATTAAATGGCTGAAAAGTGCATTGGTGGATGTGGCTCTGCTTTCCCACGTGCAAGGTTAAAACAATAAGTATGTCTTGCTTTATATTTTTGAGTGGGACCAGACTATACAATTTTCTGCCATTAGTAAGGCTATCATGTAAAAATTGTATTTGGGTCAGCACGTGAACACAATTAGAAATGTAGAACTTGAATTAAATTCAATGGTTACAGAAAACAGCAGACTTAATTGAAGCAAATTTACATGTTTAAGGTCGTTAAGGTCAAACTATTTTATTAAAAGGCAGAAGAGAACTCTTATTTGCAAACCTTTATTTTGATTTCATTTAAATGAAGAGTTTTCATAATGTGACCGCAGTAGTTATTCTTTTTTTTTTTGCCTGGGTATAATCTGCACTCTTCCAGTTTCTACTCTTTATACTGCGCTGCAATACACTAGAGATTTTGATTAAACAAATGGTTTCTACTTTCTACTCTTTTCATGCCGGGCTTTTCATTTAAATTTGTCTGCAAAAAACAAAAACAAAAAAAACATTTGTTGGACAAAGTGTCCATTGAGCAAACTTGCAGGTCTCCAAGCAAACACTCTCATGATTATGTATTCCTGATTTCACGGAGATGATGGAGTTGCACTGGGAGGCCTTGCAGACATTGTCCAAAAAACAGAACATGGGAGCGGACTTTGCCATCACACACACGCCTGGCTTGAGACGACCACTTGGGCCACTTTTCACTCTTGTCGTCTACGGGAGCGACAAAATGAAGAAAGAAGAGGCGGAGGAGGAACGAAAGAGCAGGAAAGAAGGGAGCAAACAATCAATACAAACTTGGTAAAGCCCTCTGCTGGGCTGGGGCCGCAGCGTGTGTGCGTGCGTGTGTGTGGATGTGAACAGAGTGACGGGGATTAGGACAGATCCTGGGCTGTCCAACTCACAGCTGGCTGATGATCCAATCCTGGAGCGCACCAGCCGCCAAGGGACTCCCGATTGCGCGCGTGTGCGTACGTACGCGGGTGCGTATGTGTGTGTGTGTGTGCATGCGCGTATAGGCATGTGCTGCCGCAAGTGATGTGAATTTTGCACACAGACAGAAACAAATACACTTTGTACGAATTAATGGGAAAAGAAAGGCGGTGGGAATCAAACAAGCACTCTATGCTGTGATCACTTGCGTCACAAGGCGGACAGAATGAAAGCGTAGAGAGGCAATCAAAGAGCCGCTTTCCCTCTATCACGGAGGGTCAAACTGGGAGCTGCACTGCTGTGAAGCGCTCACAAGAAATACAACGAGACAAAAAGCGGGACGCCGCAGCCACTGAACAAGCCTCACGCAGCGCCGCGTGACCCCCGAAGGCCTGCAGATGGACAGAAAGAGACACCCAGCTGGAACAGCAGGGCCGCTGAGACTGAGCTTGTTTAGTTTGGAAGGGCTTGAGCCAAAGGAGAGGAGAAAGCAATGTTCACATTTGTCCAACCTTATGAGATCCAACACAAGAATTCGTCAAAACTTCTAAAGAACACATTATTTTAATTCCCACTGCTACCGATATAGCATTTATTGATTCAATATTGCTTCAA
Organism: Idiotropiscis lumnitzeri; assembly: GCF_059441095.1. Classification (NCBI taxonomy): domain Eukaryota; kingdom Metazoa; phylum Chordata; class Actinopteri; order Syngnathiformes; family Syngnathidae; genus Idiotropiscis; species Idiotropiscis lumnitzeri. Next base: position 11,284,296 of record NC_142399.1, read on the forward strand.
TATATTGCAGATTGCCGATATGCGACTCTCGTACCAAGGATAATATTAAATTCTACGGAAGGCCGAGTATCGACACACATACAAGCCACCGATACTTACAAATGATGTGACCGAACAAGTCTTCCTTGACAGTAGACATATGCGAATCATCATCTGCATCATAAAATTAGGTCTTTGTTCACGATTGTCAAAGGAAATTTTATGTAGCAAATGTACTAAAGGCATATGTGAATACTTAAATAGTAAATACTTGAACTGGTATTGGTCTGAAAAAAAAGAGGTACCAAACATTCCTATGATAGTTATATTAAATTAGTTATAAAACAATCCAATTGTGCATTGAATCGTGAGTCAGAAAGTGAGATACAAAGTAACTCTTAACTTTGTTGTATCGTTACAGGCCTCGAAAATACGTGCTCAAAACATGGACTGTAAGAACAGGTAACCACATAAACTGATGGTAGCCAACCTGTGTAATGTCCGTTGTCGCCATCTGGTGGCGGATATCTGAAAAAAAAAATTGGACCTGGCTTTTAACTTGAAAAATCTCTTAAATTGCAGTCCTTAACTTTTTTTTCTTTACATTATAAAACATTTCCCAAGTGTGCTATTAAAAAGTCTGACACACTATACAAGTGCCGTTTCTTGTCGAGCTGAATTCCTCCCATTTTAAGGGCTCTCCAAATAGAAATTAGGTAGGAATTGGCCTTCTGGGAAACCTCTTTATGTGTTGATTAAATCTGCATTTTTTTTTCAACGAACTACTACTTGAAATGTATGAGAAGTTTATCCAAATTGAATGAAATGTGAAATGTCAAAAGTTTCTGACACTGCCGCTAGTAGCGAGATAACCTCCTCGGCCAGGGTAATAAATCACAAGTGGCTTTCAATGCTAATGAGCAAAATTGAATTAGAATGGCCGCCTCCTTGGCCAAGTCAACAGCTGTCCAACATCACAGCGCGCATCTGCGGTGCCATAAAACTACATCACACACACACACACCCACACACACACACACACGCCCCCACACACACGCAGAGATGTGACCGTTTGCGCCAGTGGTTATTCTGGTCCAGCTCAATGTCTCCGTGTCGTTCTGCACAACTGCTTATAAAACACACACCCACGCACACACAGAATCTGAAACACATGACAGCTCGCCATGCAGCCAGTGTGAGTGTTAGCTGGCCAGCTGACAGACAAGCACACTTAAACACAGATCAGAGTAGACACACACACACACACACACACACACATACAAGCACAGCCAGCACCACAGGGCAGCACGGTCACATCTGTGCCCATCTCAAACATCTCGGCTGCGGGGCAATGGGGGTGATGGCGTGCCCCGGGCGACTGGCACGGGTCGGTGTGGACAACAATGACGGCGGCGGGTTGTCGGGCAGCATATGACAGGAGGGGGACAAGATGGACGAAAGAGAAACCACAGGCTGCGTCTAACTTCGGGATGCCTCTGGGTGTCAAGACCTCTGACATCATGGGAACCTGCTATTAAACTACTACTCACCAAAAAATAAGACGTGTTGGGCTTTCAGATTAAATTTCATGATAAACAAGTCTGTAAACTTGAAGGTGAAAATAATATGACTGTCTGGAAACCTTTTTTGCTCTCTAAAAAGGAATAGCAAATTGGCAAGAAGTGTTGTGTTTTGATTTTGTATTTTTGGATATTATATAAAACGTAGGTATTCCACATATTATACATACATTGCCTGAATTTGAGCCAGGAAAATCCCTGGAAATAGATGAGATGAGAAAGGGCAAAAGCTGGACGTAAGAGGAGGAAGGAGGGGGGCCGGTAGCGCCTGGCAAGAGAGACACTGGCAAGGGTGTGTGGGGATGTGGGTGCACTCACGCCACTCTGTCCTGCAAATATGCATGTGTGTGTGTAGGGGTGTGTGTGTGTGTGTGTGTGTGTGTGTGTGTACATGCGTTTGTACGCCAGGGACAGGAAGAAGGGCTCAAGTAGCAGTTTGGTGCTGCTGGCGCAGGCTGGGCCTGGTGGCACAGCGTGAGAAAGCCAGTGTCTGTGAGTGTGTGCGCATTATGTTGTGGCATGCCTAACAGGATTAGAGGTGACCTGGTGGGGTCCAGTTGGTCCCGGGACCACGGCGCAGCGGTTCCCCACGCGTGTTCATGTGCACGCGCTTTTGTTTAATAGGATTAACCGCTACCTGGCGCTGATACAGTTGGTGCACGGGTTTTGAAGCGGACCGAGGCCGAGGCAGAGGGCGGCGCCGCGAGCGCGTTGGCATTCGGAACGGGATTAGACGCTAACCTGGTGAGGTGCAGTTGGCGCTGGGCGCTCGCCAGCTGTTCGGCCAGGCTCAGGGCTTCGGCCTGCCATTGGCCGCCGTCCCTCTGGACCGCCTCCAGGTGCTGCCGGCAGCCAACCAGCTCTGAGCTCAGCTTTTCCACTTCCTGTCCCGCGGAGAGACATGTTGAAAACAAGCGCACTCACATGGCGCCGCATTAAAACGCATCTCGTGTTGACCTCGTGTGAATGGGGTGCGGCTTTTTTCTTGTTTATTTGCAACTTTGTCAAAAAATTTGATTAATCGCGATTAATTATTGAATTTGTTTGCAATTAATTAGTTAAAAAATGTTATTGCTTGACAGCACTAATAATAATAATAATACAAGGTATCCCATAAAATGTACTCAATCTTTGACCAGTCATTGCTCCTGTTTGGTTCTTATTTCAGTGTTCATTGACATAGATTCAAGTCTACCAAGTTAAATTCATGAAATTCTACATCATTTAGATCATTTAATGGCATTAGAGAAGAGTGCAAACAAGGTTGTTTTTTCTTTTTTAATTGGATCACAGCAAAAAATTGAGTTTTCCAGTTTCCCATGTTATGTTATGTGAAATTGTAACCAACCTGTGTGGATTTCTCCAGCTGCCTGCTGGTCTTGGACTTAAGGTCGTGTAGTTCTCGCTCAGCCTCCTCCTTCTTGAGTTGGGCACCGCTGAGTTGATACCGGAGCTCTGCGCAGACCTGAACCCCACACAATTGAGGATTACAATTTACTTGAATACTCATTTCTTAATTAATGCAACGTCTGCTTCTGTCATTTCTTCTCTAACACTTCTAAAACCTGTTTTACGTACCAGGTTCAAATTCACAAAATAAAAAAAGCATCCACACATTGTTTTGTCACTATTCTTTAGATAAGCAAAGTTTTTCATTCCCCCCCCCCAACTGTTTGACAGGGAACTATTATATTCTTCGTTTGTGGGGGAAAAAAATACAAAACTAAGTGATGACGTGTGCTTCCTCATGAGTTGGATCGCAATAATTTTTATTCAAATGTGTATTTTCTAGCCAGCATATCTGAGAAGAGACATCAGTTTGCTTATTCGCAAACACACATTGTAGTCACATGCTACCATTAGTAATGTCATCATTCACACAACTTAATTTGGAGAGCGCATTTCACAACAGCTGCAGCAGTAACAAAGCGCTTAACATAGAATATAACATAAAATAGCAATAGATTGAATCACAATTAATAAATAGCTCACATTAATTTATAGCATACATTTGAAGTGGTCCACAAATTTAAATATAATTTGGAGCCTTGACTGAAATTCTGTCCATGCTATGGGTCCATATGGGATCATTTCTAACAAATCATTTCTTTAATTTTACGGATATGAATGTCCCAATTATTTTTGTTTTCCGTTTTAATTTATATATAACTCAATACAAGTGGTAGTGAAGTGTTTTGCAGCTTGTGCTGTCGACAGCAAAGAGCATCGCAATACTTTTGCTGCCATCCAATGGAATTAAGGAGGATTACAACACAGGACAGTATTGTACACTTTGATCAATGAGTTGAGAATTGAATTGAGTTTGTGGTCGTCATGCATTAAAAAATACTAATTCTGAAGAGAGAACATTATATACTTATACCCTCTAAATAAATGTCCATACTTTGCTGTTCTCTTGTTCCACACTGGCGAGTTGTCGCTGCACATCTTCCAGCTGATTGGTCAGCGACCTCTTGTCGGCTTCG